>NW_027142184.1:219433-447113 GCF_036365525.1 Heterodontus francisci | reverse complement strand
TAATCTCTCCCAATCTCCTTCCCTCTCTCTCTCCCAATCTCCTTCACTCTCTCCATCACTCTGATTCTCTCCAATCTCCATTCACCTCTCTCTCTCCCAATCTCCATCACTCTCTCTCTTCCCAATCTCCATCACTCCTCTCTCTCCCAATCTCCATCACTCTCTCTCTCCCAATCTCCTTCACTCTCTCTCTCCCAATCTCCATCACTCTCTCTCTCCATCTCCATCACTCTCTCTCCCAATCTCCATCCCCTGGCTCCCAATCTCCTTACCTACTCTCTCTCCCCCATTTCCTTCCGTCTCTCTCTCCCAATCTCCATCCCTCTCTACTCTCCCAATACTCCATCCCTCTCTCTCTCCAATCTCCATCCCTCTCTCTCTCCCAAACTCCATCCCCTCTCTCTCTCCCAAACTCCATCCCCTCTCTCTCTCCCAAACTCCAACCTCTCTCTCTCTCCCAAACTCCATCCTCTCTCTCTCCCAAACTCCATCCCTCTCCTCTCCCAAACTCCATCCCCTCTCTCCTCCCAAACTCCATCCCTCTCTCTCTCCCAAACTCCATCCCTCTCATCTCTCCCCAAACTCCATCCCTCTCTCTCTCCCAAACTCCATCCCTCTCTCTCTCCCAAACTCCATCCCTCTCTCTCTCCAACCTCCATCCCACTCTCTCTCCAAACTCCATCCCTCTCTCTCTCCCAAACTCCATCCCTCTCTCTCTCCCAAACTCCATCCCTCTCTCTCTCCCAAACTCCATCCCTCTCTCTCTCCCAAACTCCATCCCTCTCTCTCTCCAAACTCCATCCCTCTCTCTCTCCCAAACTCCATCCTCTCTCTCCCAACTCATCCCCTCACTCTCCAAACTCCATCCCTCTCGCTCTCCCAAACTCCATCCCCCCTCTCGCTCCTCCCCAATCTCCATCCCTCTCGCTCTCCAATCTCCATCCCTCTCGCTCTCCCAATCTCCATCCCTCTCGCTCTCCCAATCTCCATCCCTCTCGCTCTCCCAATCTCCATCCCTCTCGCTCTCCCAATCTCCATCCCTCTCGCTCTCCCAATCTCCATCCCTCTCGCTCTCCCAATCTCCATCCCTCTCGCTCTCCCAATCTCCATCCCTCTCTCCCATTCTCCTTACCTATCTCTCTCTCCCCCATTTCCTTCCCGGTCACTCTCTCCCAATCTCCTTCCCTCTCTCTCTCCCAATCTCCATCACTCTCTCTCTCCCAATCTCCATCACTCTCTCTCTCCCAATCTCCATCCCTCTCTCCCAATCTCCTTACCTATCCTCTCTCTCCCCCATTTCCTTCCCGGTCTCTCTCTCCCAATCTCCTTCCCTCTCTCTCTCCCAAGCTCCATCACTCTCTCTCTCCCAATCCCAACCCTCCTCCCAATCTCCTACCAATCTCTCTCTCCCCCTTTCCCTTCTGTCACTCTCTCCCCAATCTCCTTCCCTGCTCTCTCTCCCAATCTCCATCCCTCACTCTCACCCAATCTCCATCCCTCTCTCTCTCCCAATCTCCTTCCTCTCTCTCTCCCAATCTCCTACCCACTCTCTCTCCCAATCTCCTTCCCTCTCTCTCTCCCAATCTCCTTCCCTCTCTCACTCCCAAACATCCTTCCCTCTCTCTCTCCCAATCTCCTTCCCTCTCACTCACCCAATCTCCTTCCCTCTCACTCTCCCAATCTCCTTCCCCTCTCTCTCTCCCAATCTCCATCCTCTCTCTCTCCCAATCTCCATCCCTCTCTCTCCCCAATCTCCAACCCTCTCTCACTCCCAATCTCCATCCCTCTCTCTCTCCCAATCTCCATCCCTCTCGCTCTCCCCAATCACCATCCCTCTCTCTCCCAATCTCCATCCCTCTCTCTCTCCCAATCTCCATCCCTCTCTCTCTCCCAATCTCCATCCCTCTCTCTCTCCCAATCTCCATCCCTCTCTCTCTCCCAATCTCCATCCCTCTCTCTCTCCCAATCTCCATCCCCTCTCTCTCTCCCAATCTCCATCCCTCTCTCTCTCCCAATCTCCATCCCTCTCTCTCTCCCAATCTCCATCCCTCTCTCTCTCCCAATCTCCATCCCTCTCCCTCTCACAATTTCCTTCCCCATCTCCCTCTCTCAATTTCCTTCCCACTCTCTCCCTCTCTCAATTCCTTCCCCACACTCTCTTCCAATTTCCTTCCCCACTCTCTCTTCCAATCTCCTTCCTCTATCCCTCTCTCAATTTCCTTGCCCCTCTCTCCCTCTCTCAATTTCCTTCCCCCTCTCTCCCTCTCTCAATTTCCTTCCCACTCTCTCCCTCTCTCAATTTCCTTCCCACACTCTCTTCCAATTCCTCCCACTCTCTCTTCCAATCTCCTTCAACCTCTCTCTTCCAATCTCCTTCAACCTCTCTCTTCCATCTCCTCAACCTCTCTCTTCCAATCTCCCCTTCAAACCTCTCTCTCACAATCTCCTTCCCCCTCTCTCTCACAATCTCCTGCCCCCTCTCTCTCACAATCTCCTTCCCCCTCTCTCTCACAATCTCCTTCCACCTCTCTCACATCTCCTTCCCCCTCTCTCACAATCTCCCTCCCCCTCTCTCTCTCACCCTGTTTCTTTCCTCCCTCTCTCTCATCTGCTTCCCTCCCTCTCTCCCAATCTCCTTCCCCTCCCTCTCTCCCAATCTCCTTCCCTCCCTCTCTCCCAATCTCCTTCCCTCCCTCTCTCCCAATCTCCTTCCCTTCCCCTCCCTCTCTCCCAATCTCCTTCCCTCCCTCTCTCCCTCTCTCAATTTCCTTGCCCCTCTCTCCCTCTCTCAATTTCCTTCCCCCTCTCTCCCTCTCTCAATTTCCTTCCCACTCTCCCCTCTCTCAATTTCCTTCCCACACTCTCTTCCAATTCCTTCCCACTCTCTCTTCCAAGCTCCTTCAACCTCTCTCTCACAATCTCCTTCCCCCTCTCTCTTCCAATCTCCTTCAACCTCTCTCTCACAATCTCCTTCCCCCTCTCTCTTCCAATCTCCTTCAACACTCTCTCACAATCTCCTTCCCCCTCTCTCTCACAATCTCCTTCCCCCTCTCTCTCACAATCTCCTTCCCCTCTCTCACAATCTCCTTCCCCCTCTCTCTCTCAGCCTGTTTCTTTCCTCCCTCTCTCTCATTTGCTTCCCTCCCTCTCTCCCAATCTCCTTCCCTCCCTCTCTCCCAAACTCCTTCCCTCCCCTCTCTCCCAATCTCCTTCCTCCCTCTCTCCCAATCACCTTCCCTCCCTCTCACTCCTCTCCCAATTTCCATCCCCATCTCTCTCCCACTCCCAATTTCCTCCCCCTCTCTCTCCCAATCTTCTCCCCCTCTCTCTCCCAATCTCTTCCCCTCTCTCTCCCAATCTTCTTCCCCCTCTCTCTCCCAATCTTCTTCCCCCCCCTCTCCCCCAATCTCCATCCCTCTCTCTCTCCCCCAATCTCCTTCCCCTCTCTCTCTCCCCCAATCTCCTCCCCTCTCTCACTCCCCCAATCTCCTTCCCCCTCTCTCACCCCCATCTCCGTCCCCCTCTCTGTCCCAATCCCTCCACCCTCTCACCTCTCCCAATCTCTCCCCCTCTCTCTCCCAATCTCCTTCCCCCTACTCTCTCCCAATCTCCTTCCCTCTCTCTCTCCCAATCTCCTTCCCTCTCTCTCTCCCAATTCTCCTTCCCTCTCTCTCTCCCCAATCTCCTTCCCTCTCTCACCTCCCATTCTCCTTCCCTCTCTCTCTCTCCCAACTCCTTCCCACTCTCTCTCTCCCAACCCTTCCCTCTCTCTCCTCCCCAATCTCCTTCCCTCTCTCTCTCCCCCAATCTCCTTCCCTCTCTCTCTCCCCCAATCTCCTTCCCTCTCTCTCTCCCAATCTCCTTCCCCCCTCACTCCCAAATCTCCTTCCCTCTCTCTCTCCCCCAATCTCCTTCCCTCTCTCTCACCCCCAATCTCCTTCCCCTCTCACTCTCCCAATCTCCTTCCCCCTCTCTCCCAATCTCCTTCCCCCTCTCTCTCCCAATCTCCTTCCCCCTCTCTCTCCCAATCTCCTTCCCCCTCTCTCTCCCAATCTCCTTCCCCCTCTCTCTCCCAATCTCCTTCCCCTCTCGCTCCCAATCTCCTCCCCCTCTCTCCCAAACTCCTTCCCCTCTCTCTCCCAATCTCCATCCACTCTCTCTCCCAATCTCCTTCCCTCTCACTCTCCAATCTCCTTCCCTCTATCCCTCTCTCAATTTCCTTCCCCCCTCTCTCCCTCTCTCAATTCCTTCCCCCTCTCTCCCTCTCTCAATTTCCTTCCCACTCTCCCCCTCTCTCAATTTCCTTCCCACTCTCTCCCTCTCTCAATTTCCTTCCACTCTCTCTTGAAATCTCCTTCAACTCTCTCTTCCAATCTCCTTCAACCTCTCTCTTCCAATCTCCTTCAACCTCTCTCTCACAATCTCCTTCCCCCTCTCTCTCACAATCTCCTTCCCCCTCTCTCTCACAATCTCCTTCCCCCCTCTCTCTCACAATCTCCTTCCCCCTCTCTCACAATCTCCTTCCCCCTCTCTCTCTCAGCCTGTTTCTTTTCCTCCCTCTCTCTCATTTGCTTCCCTCCCTCTCTCCCAATCTCCTTCCCTCCCTCTCTCCCAAACTCCTTCCCTCCCTCTCTCCAATCTCCTTCCCTCCCTCTCTCCCAATCTCCTTCCCTCCCTCTCTCTCTCATCCCAATTCCTTCCCCACCTCTCTCCCTCTCCCATTCCTTCCCCCTCTCTCTCCCA
Organism: Heterodontus francisci; assembly: GCF_036365525.1. Classification (NCBI taxonomy): domain Eukaryota; kingdom Metazoa; phylum Chordata; class Chondrichthyes; order Heterodontiformes; family Heterodontidae; genus Heterodontus; species Heterodontus francisci. The sequence goes on along the minus strand of NW_027142184.1, from coordinate 442,370 downwards.
ATCTTCTTCCCCCTCTCTCTCCCAATCTTCTTCCCCCTCTCTCTCCCAATCTTCTTCCCCCTCTCTCTCCCAATCTTCTTCCCCCTCTCTCTCCCAATCTTCTTCCCCCCCTCTCTCCCAATCTTCTTCCCCCTCTCTCTCCCAATCTTCTTCCCCCCTCTCTCTTCTCACCCCGTTTCTTTCCCTCCCTCTCTCTCTCGTTTGCTTCCCTCCGTCTCTCAACCTGTTGCCTTCCCTCCCTCTCTCCTTCCCTCTCTCTCCCCATCTCCGTCCCTCCCTCTCGCCCAATCTCCGTCCTTCCCCTTCTCCCAATCTCCGTCCCTCTCTCTCTCCCAATCTCCTTCCCTCTCTCTCTCCCATCTCCTTCCCTCTCTCTCAACCAATCTCCTTCCCTCTCTCTCAACCAATCTCCTTCCCTCCTCTCTCTCCCAATCTCCTCCCCCCTCTCTCCCAATCTCCTCCCCTCTCTCTCTCCCAATCGCCTCCCTCTCTCTCTCCCAATCGCCTCCCTCTCTCTCTCCCAATCGCCTCCCCTCTCTCTCTCCAATCTCCTCCCCTCTCTCTCTCCCAATCTCCTCCCCTCTCTCTCTCCCAATCTCCTCCCCTCTCTCTCTCCCAATCTCCTCCCCTCTCTCTCTCCCAATCTCCTCCCCTCTCTCTCTCCCAATCTCCTCCCTCTCTCTCTCCCAATCTCTCCCCTCTCCTCTCCCATCTCCTCCCCTCTCTCTCTCCCAATCTCCTCCCCTCTCTCTCTCCCAATCTCCTCCCCTCTCTCTCTCCCAATCTCCTCCCCTCTCTCTCTCCCAATCTCCTCCCTCTCTCTCTCCCAATCTCCTCCCCTCTCTCTCTCCCAATCTCCTCCCCTCTCTCTCTCCCAATCTCTCCCCTCTCTCTCTCCCAATCTCCTCCCCTCTCTCATCTCCCAATCTCCTCCCCTCTCTCTCTCCAATCTCCTCCCCTCTCTCTCTCCCAATCTCCTCCCCTCTCTCTCTCCCAATCTCCTCCCCTCTCTCTCTCCCAATCTCCTCCCCTCTCTCTCTCCCAATCTCCTCCCTCTCTCTCTCCCAATCTCCTCCCCTCTCTCTATCCCAATCTCCTCCCCTCTCTCTCTCCCCAACTCCTCCCTCTCTCTCTCCCAATCTCCTCCCCTCTCTCTCTCCCAATCTCCTCCCCTCTCTCTCTCCCAATCTCCTCCCTCTCTCTCTCCCAATCTCCTCCCCTCTCTCTCTCCCAATCTCCTCCCCTCTCTCTCTCCCAATCTCCTCCCCTCTCTCTCTCCCAATCTCCTCCCCTCTCTCTCTCCCAATCTCCTCCCCTCTCTCTCTCCCAATCTCCTCCCCTCTCTCTCTCCCAATCTCCTCCCCTCTCTCTCTCCCAATCTCCTCCCCTCTCTCTCTCCCAATCTCCTCCCCCTCTCTCTCTCCCAATCTCCTCCCCTCTCTCTCTCTCCCAATCTCCTCCCCTCTCTCTCCAATCTCCTTATCTCTCTCTCCGTCTCCTTCCCTCTCCCAATCTCCTTCCCCATCTCTCTCCCCGTTTTCTTCCCTTCCTCTGTCTCCCCCATTTCTGGTGCCAGGGGTCAAGGATAGAACATAGAACAGTACAGCACAGTACAGGCCCTTCGGCCCACGATGTTGTGCCGAACCTTTAACCTACTCTAAGATCAAACTAACTACCTGCCCTTCATTCTACTATCATCCATGTACCTATCCAAGAGTAGCTTAAATGCCCCTAATCTATCTGCTTCTACTACCACCACTGACAGTGCATTCCACGCACCCACCACTCTCTGTGTAAAGAACCTACCTCTGACATCTCCCCGAAACCTTCCTCCAATCACTTTAAAATTATGCCCCCTGGTGATAGCCCTTTCCACCCTGGGAAAAAGTCTCTGGCGATCCACTCTATCTCTGCCTCTCATCATCTTGTATCCGTCTATCAAGTCACCTCTCATCCTTCTTCGCTCCAATGAGAAAAGCCTAGCTCCCTCAATCTTTCTTCATAGGACATGCCCTCCAGTCCAGGCAGCATCCTGGTAAATCTCCTCTGCACCCTCTCTAAAGCTTCCACATCCTTCCTATAATGAGGCGACCAGAACTGAACACAATATTCCAAGTGTGGTCTAACCAGGGCTTTATAGAGCTGCAGCATAACCTCGCGGCTCTTAAACTCAATCCCCCTGTTAATGAAAGCCAACACACCATACGCCTTCTTAACAACCCTATCAACTTGGGTGGCAACTTTGAGCGATCTATGGACATGGACTCCAAGATCCCTCTGTTCCTCCACACTACAAGAATCCTGTCTTTAAGCCTGTATTCTGCATTCAAATTCGACCTTCCAAAATGAATCACTTCACACTTTTCCAGGTTGAACTCCATCTACCACTTCTCAGCCCAGCTCTGCATCCTGTCAATGTCCCGTTCCAACCTACAACAGCCTTCCACACTATCCACAACTCCAGCAACCTTCGTGTCATCAGCAAACTTGCTAACCCAGCCTTCCACTTCCTCATCCAAGTCATTTATAAAAATCACAAAGTGCAGAGGTCCCAGAACAGATCCTTGCGGAACACCACTGGTCACCAAGCTCCTGGCTGAATACTTTCCATCTACTACCACCCTCTGACTTCTATGGGCCAGCCAATTCTGTATCCAGACAGCCAACTTTCCCTTTATCCCATGCCGCATTACTTTCCGAATGAGCCTACCATGGGGAACCTTCTCAAACGCCTTGCTAAAATCCATATACACCACATCCACTGCTCTTCCTTCATCAATGTGTTTTGTCACATCTTCAAAGAATTCAATAAGGCTTGTGAGGCATGACCTGCCCCTCACAAAGCCATGCTGACTGTCTCTAATCAAACCATGCTTTTCCAAATAATCATAAATCCTGTCTCTCAGAATCCTCTCCAATAATTTGCCCACTACAGATGTAAGACTGACTGGTCTATAATTCCCAGGGTTCTCCTATTCCCTTTCTTGAACAAGGGAATAACATTTGCCACCCTCCAATCATCCGGTACTACTCCAGTGGACAGTGAGGACGCAAAGATCATCGCCAAAGGCGCAGCAATCTCTTCCCTCGCTTCCCGTAATATCCTTGGGTATATCCGTCTGGCCCCGGGGACCTATCTGTCTTCATATCATTCAAAATTTCCAGCACATCCTCCCTCTTAACCTCAACCTGTTCGAGCATATCAGCCTGTTCCACGCTGTCCTCACAAACGACCAGGTCCCTCTTACTAGTGAATACTGAAGCAAAGTATTCATTTAGGACCTCCCCTTCCTCCTCCGACTCCAGGCACAAGTTCCCTCCACTATCCCTGATCGGCCCTACCCTCACTCTGGCCATCCTCTTGTTCCTCACATAAGTGTAGAACGCCTTGGGATTTTCCTTAATACTACCCGCCAAGACTTTTTCATGGTCACTTTCTAGCTCTCCTAAGTCCATTCTTCAGTTCCTTCCTGGCTACCTTGTAACCCTCTAGAGCCCTGTCTGATTCTTGCTTCCTCAACCTTAAGGATGTCTCTGAACAGACAGTGGGCATTCTGAAGGGGGAGGGTGAACAGCCAGAGGTTTTGGTCCACATCGGTACCAATGACATAGGCAGGAAGAGTGATGAAGTCCTGCAGGGGGAGTTTAGGGAGTTCGGTAGGAAGTTAAAAGACAGGACGTCTAGGGTTGTAATCTCGGGATTACTCCATGTGCCACGTACCAGTGAGGTTAGAAATAGGAAGATAGTGCAGCTAAACACGTGGCTGAACACCTGGTGTAGGAGGGAGGGTTTCAGATATCTGGATCATTGGGATCTCTTCAGGTACAGGTGGAACCTGTACAAGAAGGACGGGTTGCATCTAAACTGGAGGGGCACAAATATCCTGGCTGCGAGGTTTGCTAGTGTCACTCAGGAGGGTTTAAACTAGTGTGGCAGGGGGGTGGGAACCAAAGCAGTAGGACAGCTAGTGAAATAAATGAGGGGGAACTAGTAAATAAGGCCAGTAAGACTAAGAGGAAGAGCAGGCAGGGAGATGTTGCTGAGCACAGCGGGACTGGTGGTCTGAAGTGCATTTGTTTCAATGCAAGAAGTATAACAGATGAACTTAGAGCTTGGATTAGTACTTGGAACTATGATGTTGTTGCTATTACAGAGACTTGGTTGAGGGAAGGACAGGATTGGCAGCTAAATGTTCCAGGATCTAGAAGCTTCAGGCGGGATGGAGGGGGATGTAAAAGGGGTGGGGGAGTTGTATTACTGGTTAAGGAGAATATCACAGCTGTACTGCGGGAGGACACCTCGGAGGGGTCGTGCAGCGAGGCAATATGGGTGGAGCTCAGGAATAGGAAGGGTGCAGTCACGATGTTGGGGGGTTTTCTACAGGCCTCCCAACAGCCAGCGGGAGGTGGAGGAGCAGATATGTGGACAGATTTTGGAAAGATGTAAAGGTAACAGGGTTGTAGTGGTGGGTGATTTTAACTTCCCCTATATTGACTGGGACTCACTTAGTGCTAGGGGCTTGGATGGGGCAGAATTTGTAAGGAGCATCCAGGAGGGCTTCTTGAAACAATATGTAGATAGTCCAACTAGGGATGGGCCGTACTGGACCTGGTATTGGGGAATGAGCCCGGCCAGGTGGTCGAAGTTTTAGTAGGGGAGCATTTCGGGAAAAGTGACCATAATTCCATAAGTTTTAAGGTACTTGTGGATAAGGATAAGAGTAATCCTCGGGTGAAGGTGCTAAATTGGGGGAAGGCTAATTATAACAATATTAGGCAGGAACTGAAGAATTTAGATTGGGGGCGGCTGTTTGAGGGTAAATCAACATCTGACATGTGGGAGTCTTTCAAACGTCAGTTGATTAGAATCCAGGACCAGCATGTTCCTGTGAGGAAGAAGGATATGTTTGGCAAGTTTCGGGAACCTTGGATAACGCGGGATATTGTGAGCCTAGTCAAAAAGAAAAAGGAAGCATTCGTAAGGGTTGGAAGGCTAGGAACAGATGAAGCACTTGAGGAATATAAAGACAGTAGGAAGGAACTTAAGCAAGGAGTTAGGAGGGCTAAAAGGGGTCATGAAAAGTCATTGGCAAACAGGATTAAGGAAAATCCCAAGGCTTTTTATACATATATAAAGAGCAAGAGGGTAACTCGGGAAAGGGTTGGCCCACTCAAGGACAGAGAAGGGAATCTGTGTGTGGGGCCAGAGGAAATGGGTGAGGTACTAATTGAGTACTTTGCATCAGTATTCACCAAGCAGAAGGACTTGCTGGGGCCTTGACAGAAATCTTTGCATCCTCATTGGTTACAGGTGAAAGTCCCAGAGGACTGGAGTATAGCCAATGTTGTTCCTTTGTTTAAGAAGGGTAAGCAAGGATAATCCAGGAAATTATAGGCCGGTGAGCCTTACGTCAGTGGTAGGGAAACGATTAGAGAGGATTCTTCGGGACAGGATTTACTCCCATTTGGAAACAAATGGACTTATTTGCGAGAGGCAGCATGGTTTTGTGAAGGGGAGGTCGTTGTCTCACTAATTTGATTGAGTTTTTTGAGGAAGTGTCAAAGATGATTGATGAAGGAAGGGCAGTGGATGTTATCTATATGGACTTCAGTAAAGCCTTTGACAAGGTCCCTTATGGCAGACTGGTACAAAAGGTGAAGTCACACGGGATCAGAGGTGAGCTGCAAGATGGATACAGAACTGGCTCGGTCACAGAAGACAGAGGGTAGCAGTGGAAGGGTGCTTTTCTGAATGGAGGGATGTGACTAGTGATGTTCCGCAGGGATCAGTGCTGGGACCTTTGCTCTTTGTAGTAATATATAAATGATTTGGAGAAAATGTGGCTGGTCTGATTAGTAAGTTTGCGGACGACACAAAGGTTGGTGGAGTTGCGGACAGTGATCAGGATTGTCAGAGGATACAGCAGGATATAGATCGGTTTGGAGACTTGTGCGGAGAAATGGCAGATGGAGTTTAATCTGGACAAATGTGAGGTAATGCATTTTGAAGGTCTAATGCAGGTGGGAAGTATACAGTAATTGGCAGAACCCTTAGGAGTATTGACAGGCAGAGAGATCTCAGCGTACAGGTGCACAGGTCACTGAAAGTGGCAACGCAGGTGGATAAGGTAGTCAAGAAGGCATACGGCATGCTTGCCTTCATCGGTCGGGGCATAGAGTATAAAAATTGGCAACTCATGCTGCAGCTGTACAGAACTTTAGTGAGGCCACACTTAGAATATTGCGTGAAATTCTGGTCGCCACACTACCAGAAGGACGTGGAGGCTTTGGAGAGGGTACAGAGGAGGTTTACCAGAATGTTGCCTGGTCTGGAGGGGCATTAGCTATGAGGAGGAGGTTGGATAAACTCGGATTGTTTTCACTGGAACGACGGAGGTGGAGGGGCGACATGATAGAGATTTACAAAGTTATGAGCGGCATGGGACAGAGTGGATATTCAGAAGCTTTCTCCCAGGGTGGAAGAGTCAGTTACTAGGGGACATAGGTTTAAGGTGAGAGGGGCAAAGTTTAGAGGGGATGTGCGAGGCAAGTTCTTTACACAGAGGGTGGTGACTGCCTGGAACTTGCTGCCAGGGGAGGTGGTGGAAGCAGATACGATAGCGACGTTTAAGAGGCATCTTGACAAATATATGAATAGGATGGGGAATAGAGGGATATGGGACCCGAAAGTGCAGAAGGTTTTAGTTTAGGCAGGCATCAAGATCGGCGCAGGCTTGGAGGGCCGAAATGGCCTGTTCCAGTGCTGTACTGTTCTTTGTATTTCCTTCTCTCCCTCTCACTCCCCGTTTCCTTCCCTCCCTCTCTCTCCCCCCATTTCCATTCCTCCCACTCTCTCTCTCGTTTCCTTCGATCCTTCTCTCCCCGTCTCCTTCCCTCCCACTCTCTCCCCCCATTCTCTCTTTCCCGCGTCTCCTTCCCTCTCTCTGCCCCCGTTCATCCTTCCTCACTCTGCCCCCGTATCCTTCCCTCACTCTGCCCCCGTATCCTTCCCTCACTCTCTTCCCAGCCTCCTACCCCGTTATCTTCCCTCTCTCCTCCCCTCTCTCTCTCTCCCAGTCTCCTTCCCTCTCTCTCTCTCTCCCCAGTCTCCTTCCCTCTCTCTCTCCCCCCCAGTCTCCTTCCCCTCTCTCTCTCTCCCCCCAGTCTCCTTCCCTCTCTCTCCGAATCTCCTCTCTCTCTCCCAATCGCCTTCCCTCTGTCTCCCCGTCTCCTTCCCTCTCTCCTTCTCTCTCTCCGAATCTCCTCTCTCTCCCAGACTCCTTCCCTCTCTCTCTCCCCTCTCTCTCTCCCCTTCTCAATCCCTCTCTCCCCGTCTCTTTCCCTGTCTCTCCCCGTCTCTTTCCCTCTCTCTCTCCGTCTCTTTCCCTCTCTCTCTCCCCGCCTCTGACCCTCTCTCTCACCCCGTCTCTTTCCCTCTCTCTCACCCCGTCTCTTTCCCTCTCTCTCCCCCACTCTCCTTCCCTCTCTCTCTCTCAATCTCCTTCCCTCTCTCCTTCTCTCTCTCCGATTCTCCTCTCTCTCCCAGACTCCTTCCCTCTCTCTCTCTCCCCGTCTCCTTCCCTCTATCTCTCCCCGTCTCAATCCCTCTCTCCCCGTCTCTTTCCCTCTCATCTCTCCCCGTCTCTTTCCCTCTCTCCGTCTCTTTCCCTCTCTCTCTCCGCGTCTTTCCCACTCTCTCTCTCTCCCCGTCTCTTTCCCACTCTCTCTCTCTCCCCGTCTCTTTCCCACTCTCTCTCTCTCCCCGTCTCTTTCCCACTCTCTCTCTCTCCCCGGCTCTTTCCCTCTCTCTCTCTCCCCGGCTCTTTCCCTCTCTCTCTCTCCCCGGCTCTTTCCCTCTCTCTCTCTCTCCGGCTCTTTCCCTCTCTCCCTCTCCCCGTCTCTTTCCCTCTCTCTCTCTCCCCGTCTCTTTCCCTCTCTCTCTCTCCCCCGTCTCCTTCCCCCTCTATCTCTCCCCGTCTCCTTTCCCCTCTCTCCCTCCGTGGACGGTGCGGGGGAAGGGAGACTGGGGCACAGTGCGGGGGAAGGGACTGGGGACAGTGCGGGGGACGGGACTGGGGACAGTGCGGGGGACGGGACTGGGGACAGTGCGGTGGACGGGACTGGGGACAGTGCGGTGGACGGGACTGGGGACAGTGGCGGGGGGACGGGACTGGGGACAGTGCGGGGGACGGGACTGGGGACAGTGCGGGGGACGGGACTGGGGACAGTGCGGGGGACGGACTGGGGACAGTGCGGGGGACGGGACTGGGGACAGTGCGGGGGAAGGGACTGGGGACAGTGCGGGGGAAGGGACTGAGGACAGTGCGGGGGAAGGGACTGGGGACAGTGCGGGGGAAGGGACTGGGGGACAGTGCGGGGGAAGGGACTGGGGACAGTGCGGGGGAAGGGACTGGGGACAGTGCGGGGGAAGGGACTGGGGACAGTGCTGGGGAAGGGACTGGGGACAGTGCGGGGGAAGGGACTGGGGACAGTGCGGGGGGAAGGGACTGGGGACAGTGCGGTGGACGGGACTGGGGACAGTGCGGGGGAAGGGACTGGGGACAGTGCTGGGGAAGGGACTGGGGACAGTGCGGGGGAAGGGACTGGGGACAGTGCGGTGGACGAGACTGGGGACAGTGCGGGGGAAGGGACTGGGGACAGTGCTGGGAAGGGACTGGGGACAGTGCGGGGGAAGGGACTGGGGACAGTGCGGGGGGAAGGGGACTGGGGGACAGTGCGGTGGACGGGACTGGGGACAGTGCGGGGGAAGGGACTGGGGACAGTGCGGGGGAAGGGACTGGGGACAGTGCGGGGGAAGGGACTGGGGACAGTGCGGTGGACGGGACTGGGGACAGTGCGGGGGAAGGGACTGGGGACAGTGCGGGGGAAGGGACTGGGGACAGTGCGGGGGACGGGACTGGGGACAGTGCGGGGAAGGGACTGGGGACAGTGCGGGGGAAGGGACTGGGGGACAGTGCGGGGGAAGGGACTGAGGACAGTGCGGGGGACGCGACTGAGGACAGTGCGGGGGAAGGGACTGAGGACAGTGCGGGGGACGCGACTGAGGGACAGTGCGGGGGAAGGGACTGAGGACAGTGCGGGGGACGGGACTGAGGACAGTGCGGGGGAAGGGACTGAGGACAGTGCGGGGGACGGGACTGAGGACAGTGCGGGGGAAGGGACTGAGGACAGTGCGGGGGAAGGGACTGAGGACAGTGCGGGGGAAAGGACTGAGGACAGTGCGGGGGACGGGACTGAGGACAGTGCGGGGGACGGGACTGAGGACAGTGCGGGGGAAGGGACTGAGGACAGTGCGGGGAAGGACTGAGGACAGTGCGGGGGACGGGACTGAGGACAGTGCGGGGGACGGGACTGAGGACAGTGCGGGGGAAGGGACTGAGGACAGTGCGGGGGAAGGGACCTGAGGAAGTGCGGGGGACGGGACTGAGGACAGTGCGGGGGACGGGACTGAGGACAGTGCGGGGGACGGGACTGAGGACAGTGCGGGGGAAGGGACTGAGGACAGTGCGGGGGAAGGGACCTGAGGGACAGTGCGGGGGAAGGGACTGAGGACAGTGCGGGGGACGGGACTGAGGACAGTGCGGGGGACGGGACTGAGGACAGTGCGGGGGACGGGACTGAGGACAGTGCGGGGGAAGGGACTGAGGACAGTGCGGGGGAAGGGACTGAGGAGAGTGCGGGGGACGGGGACTGAGGACAGTGCGGGGGACGGGACTGAGGACAGTGCGGGGGACGGGACTGAGGACAGTGCGGGGGACGGGACTGAGGACAGTGCGGGGGGAAGGGACTGAGGACAGTGCGGGGGAAGGGACTGAGGACAGTGCGGGGGAAGGGACTGAGGACAGTGCGGGGGACGGGACTGAGGACAGTGCGGGGACGGGACTGAGGACAGTGCGGGGGACGGGACTGAGGGACAGTGCGGGGGACGGGACTGAGGACAGTGCGGGGGACGGGACTGAGGACAGTGCGGGGGGAAGGGACTGAGGACAGTGCGGGGGAAGGGACTGAGGACAGTGCGGGGGGACGGGACTGAGGACAGTGCGGGGGACGGGACTGAGGACAGTGCGGGGGAAGGGACTGAGGACAGTGCGGGGGAAGGGACTGAGAACAGTGCGGGGGACGAGACTGAGGACAGTGCGGGGGACGAGACTGAGGACAGTGCGGGGGACGAGACTGAGGACAGTGCGGGGGACGAGACTGAGGACAGTGCGGGGGACGAGACTGAGGACAGTGCGGGGGACGAGACTGAGGACAGTGCGGGGGACGGGACTGAGGACAGTGCGGGGGACGGGACTGAGGACAGTGCGGGGGAAGGGACTGAGGACAGTGCGGGGGACGGGACTGAGGACAGTGCGGGGGACGGGACTGAGGACAGTGCGGGGGGACGGGACTGAGGACAGTGCGGGGGAAGGGACTGAGGAGAGTGCGGGGGAAGGGACTGAGGAGAGTGCGGGGGACGGGACTGAGGACAGTGCGGGGGACGGGACTGAGGACAGTGCGGGGGAAGGGACTGAGGACAGTGCGGGGGAAGGGACTGAGGACAGTGCGGGGGAAGGGACTGAGGACAGTGCGGGGGACGGGACTGAGGACAGTGCGGGGGGACGGGACTGAGGACAGTGCGGGGGAAGGGACTGAGGACAGTGCGGGGGAAGGGACTGAGGACAGTGCGGGGGACGAGACTGAGGACAGTGCGGGGGACGAGACTGAGGACAGTGCGGGGGACGAGACTGAGGACAGTGCGGGGGACGAGACTGAGGACAGTGCGGGGGGACGAGACTGAGGACAGTGCGGGGGACGAGACTGAGGACAGTGCGGGGGACGAGACTGAGGACAGTGCGGGGGACGAGACTGAGGACAGTGCGGGGGACGAGACTGAGGACAGTGCGGGGGACGAGACTGGGGACAGTGCGGGGGACGAGACTGGGGACAGTGCGGGGGACGAGGACTGGGGACAGTGCGGGGGACGAGACTGGGGACAGTGCGGGGGACGAGACTGAGGACAGTGCGGGGGACGAGACTGAGGACAGTGCGGGGGACGAGACTGAGGACAGTGCGGGGGACGAGACTGAGGACAGTGCGGGGGACGAGACTGAGGACAGTGCGGGGGACGAGACTGGGGACAGTGCGGGGGCAGGGACTGGGGACAGTGCGGGGGCAGGGACTGGGGACAGTGCGGGGGACGGGACTGAGGACAGTGCGGGGGACGAGACTGAGGACAGTGCGGGGGAAGGGACTGGGGACAGTGCGGGGGCAGGGACTGGGGGACAGTGCGGGGGCAGGGACTGGGGACAGTGCGGGGGACGAGACTGAGGACAAGTGCGTGTGCGGGGGAAGGGACTGAGGACAGCGCGGTGGAAGGGACTGAGGACAGCGCGGTGGACATGACTGAGGACAGTGCGGTGGACGTGACTGAGGACAGAGCGGGGGCAGGGACTGGGGACAGTGCGGGGGACGTGACTGAGGACAATGCGGGGGCAGGGACTGGGGACAGTGCGGGGGACGTGACTAAGCACATTTTGGACGATCCGACAGAGAGTGTCAAGCGGTCACCGTAACATGCTGCTCATTGTGGCTCTGCTATCAAAGAAATTTAACATTTACATAAATTTATATTTATTCTGCCTTTAAAAAAATTTAACAAATATTGTACATTATTCATGAACAGATGATGTGAGTCACTCCATAAACAATAGATACAGCCTGCAACCTCACCAGAGAGAGGGAGCTGGAGGCAGGAGGTAAGGGGGAGGGAGGAGGGGAGGGAGGGAGGAGGGGAGGGGGAGAGGACTGGAGGGGGAGAGTAGTGGAGGGCGGTGGGGGTACCATGTGAGTTGGGTCTGGTGTTCTCTGAATCACTGGGTTTCGAGTCCACTCCAAACAAGAGGAGCCGTGACTGACAAACAGAAAATTATCAATGTTACACGTCCTGAGCAGTCGGGCCCGCGTGCTGAGTCCAGGAAAGGCCCGCGTGCTGAGTCCAGGAAAGGCCCGCGTGCTGAGTCCAGGGAAGGCCCGCGTGCCGAGTCCAGGGAAGGCCCGCGTGCCGAGTCCAGGAAAGGCCCGCGTGCCGAGTCCAGGAAAGGCCCGCGTGCCGAGTCCAGGAAAGGCCCGCGTGCCGAGTCCAGGAAAGGCCCGCGTGCCGAGTCCAGGAAAGGCCCGCGTGCCGAGTCCAGGAAAGGCCCGCGTGCCGAGTCCAGGAAAGGCCCGTGTGCCGAGTCCAGGAAAGGCCCGCGTGCCGAGTCCAGGAACGGCCCGCGTGCTGAGTCCAGGAAAGGCCCGCGTGCTGAGTCCAGGAAAGGCCCGCGTGCTGAGTCCAGGAACGGCCCGCGTGCTGACCCCAGGAAAGGCCCGCGTGCTGAGTCCAGGAAAGGCCCGCGTGCTGACCCCAGGAAAGGCCCGCGTGCTGAGTCCAGGAACGGCCCGCGTGCTGAGTCCAGGAAAGGCCCGCGTGCTGACCCCAGGAAAGGCCTGCGTGCTGAGTCCAGGAAAGGCCCGCGTGCTGAGTCCAGGAAAGGCCCGCGTGCTGACCCCAGGAAAGGCCCGCGTGCTGACCCCAGGAAAGGCCCGCGTGCTGACCCCAGGAAAGGCCCGCGTGCTGAGTCCAGGAACGGCCCGCGTGCTGAGTCCAGAAACGGCCCGCGTGCTGAGTCCAGGAAAGGCCCGTGTGCTGAGTCCAGGAAAGGCCCGCGTGCCGAGTCCAGGAACGGCCCGCGTGCTGAGTCCAGGAAAGGCCCGCGTGCCGAGTCCAGGAACGGCCCGCAGCTCAGTCTGGGACAACGCTCTCTCCCTCTCTCTCTCAGTCTGGGACAACGCTCTCCCTCTCTCTCTCAGTCTGGGACAACGCTCTCCCTCTCTCTCAGTCTGGGACAACACTCTCCCTCTCTCTCTCAGTCTGGGACAACACTCTCTCCCTCTCTCTCTCAGTCTGGGACAACGCTCTCTCCCTCTCTCTCAGACTGGGAAAACGCTCCCCCCCTCTCTCAGACTGGGACAACGCTCTCCCTCTCTCTCAGTCTGGGACAACACTCTCCCTCTCTCTCTCAGTCTGGGACAACGCTCTCTCCCTCTCTCTCAGTCTGGGACAACGCTCTCTCCCTCTCTCTCAGTCTGGGACAACACTCTCTCTCCCTCTCTCTCAGTCTGGGACAACGCTCTCTCCCTCTCTCTCAGTCTGGGACAACGCTCTCTCCCTCTCTCTCAGTCTGGGACAACACTCTCTCTCCCTCTCTCTCAGTCTGGGACAACGCTCTCTCCCTCTCTCTCAGTCTGGGACAACGCTCTCTCCCTCTCTCTCAGTCTGGGACAACGCTCTCTCCCCCTCTCTCTCTCAGTCTGGGACAACGCTCTCTCCCCCTCTCTCAGACTGGGACAACGCTCTCTCTCCCTCTCTCTCTCAGTCTGGGACAACGCTCTCCCCCTCTCTCTCAGTCTGGGACAACGCTCTCTCCCTCTCTCAGACTGGGACAACGCTCTCCCCCTCTCTCAGACTGGGACAACGCTCTCCCCCTCTCTCAGACTGGGACAACGCTCTCCCCCTCTCTCTCAGTCTGGGACAACGCTCTCTCCCTCTCTCTCTCAGACTGGGACAACGCTCTCCCCCTCTCTCTCAGTCTGGGACAACGCTCTCTCCCTCTCTCTCAGTCTGGGACAACGCTCTCTCCCTCTCTCTCTCAGTCTGGGACAACGCTCTCCCCCTCTCTCTCAGTCTGGGACAACGCTCTCTCCCTCTCTCTCAGTCTGGGACAACGCTCTCCCCCTCTCTCTCAGTCTGGGACAACGCTCTCTCCCTCTCTCTCTCAGACTGGGACAACGCTCTCTCCCTCTCTCTCAGTCTGGGACAACGCTCTCCCCTCTCTCAGACTGGACAACACTCTCTCCCTCTCTCTCAGACTGGACAACGCTCTCCCCCTCTCTCAGTCTGGGACAACGCTCTCTTCCTCTCTCTCAGACTGGGACAACGCTCTTTCCCTCTCTCTCAGTCTGGGACAACGCTCTCTCCCTCTCTCTCAGTCTGGGACAACGCTCTCTTCCTCTCTCTCAGACTGGGACAACGCTCTTTCCCTCTCTCTCAGACTGGGACAACGCTCTTTCCCTCTCTCTCAGTCTGGGACAACACTCTCTCCCTCTCTCTCAGACTGGGACAACGCTCTTTCCCTCTCTCTCAGTCTGGGACAACACTCTCTCCCTCTCTCTCAGTCTGGGACAACGCTCTCCCTCTCTCTCTCAGTCTGGGACAACGCTCTCTCCCTCTCTCTCAGTCTGGGACAACGCTCTCTTCCTCTCTCTCAGTCTGGGACAACACTCTCTCCCTCTCTCTCAGTCTGGGACAACGCTCTCCCTCTCTCTCTCAGTCTGGGACAACGCTCTCCCCCTCTCTCTCAGTCTGGGACAACGCTCTCCCTCTCTCTCAGACTGGGACAACGCTCTCCCCCTCTCTCTCAGTCTGGGACAACGCTCTCTCCCTCTCTCTCAGTCTGGGACAACGCTCTCTCCCCCTCTCTCAGTCTGGGACAACGCTCTCCCCCTCTCTCAGTCTGGGACAACGCTCTCTCCCTCTCTCTCAGTCTGGGACAACGCTCTCTCCCCCTCTCTCAGTCTGGGACAACGCTCTCCCCCTCTCTCAGTCTGGGACAACGCTCTCTCCCTCTCTCTCAGTCTGGGACAACGCTCTCTCCCTCTCTCTCAGTCTGGGACAACGCTCTCCCTCTCTCTCAGTCTGGGACAACGCTCTCCCCCTCTCTCTCAGTCTGGGACAACGCTCTCTCCCTCTCTCTCAGTCTGGGACAACGCTCTCTCCCCCTCTCTCAGTCTGGGACAACGCTCTCTCCCTCTCTCTCAGTCTGGGACAACGCTCTCCCTCTCTCTCAGTCTGGGACAACGCTCTCCCTCTCTCTCAGTCTGGGACAACGCTCTCTCCCTCTCTCTCAGTCTGGGACAACGCTCTCTCCCCCTCTCTCAGTCTGGGACAACGCTCTCTCCCTCTCTCTCAGTCTGGGACAACGCTCTCCCCCTCTCTCAGACTGGGACAACGCTCTCCCTCTCTCTCTCAGACTGGGACAACGCTCTCCCCCTCTCTCAGACTGGGACAACGCTCTCCCTCTCTCTCAGTCTGGGACAACGCTCTCTCCCTCTCTCAGACTGGGACAACGCTCTCCCCCTCTCTCTCAGTCTGGGACAACGCTCTCTCCCTCTCTCTCTCAGTCTGGGACAACGCTCTTTCCCTCTCTCTCAGTCTGGGACAACGCTCTCCCCCTCTCTCTCAGTCTGGGACAACGCTCTCTCCCTCTCTCTCAGACTGGGACAACGCTCTCTCCCTCTCTCTCTCAGTCTGGGACAACGCTCTTTCCCTCTCTCTCAGTCTGGGACAACGCTCTCCCCCTCTCTCTCAGTCTGGGACAACGCTCTTTCCCTCTCTCTCAGTCTGGGACAACGCTCTCTCCCTCTCTCTCAGACTGGGACAACGCTCTCCCCTCTCTCTCAGTCTGGGACAACGCTCTCTCCCTCTCTCAGACTGGGACAACGCTCTCTCCCTCTCTCTCAGTCTGGGACAACGCTCTCCCTCTCTCTCTCAGACTGGGACAACGCTCTCCCCCTCTCTCAGACTGGGACAACGCTCTCTCCCTCTCTCTCTCAGACTGGGACAACGCTCTCCCCCTCTCTCTCAGTCTGGGACAACGCTCCCCCCTCTCTCAGACTGGGACAACGCTCTCCCTCTCTCTCAGTCTGGGACAACGCTCTCTCCCTCTCTCAGACTGGGACAAACGCTCTCCCCCCTCTCTCTCAGTCTGGGACAACGCTCTCTCCCTCTCTCTCTCAGTCTGGGACAACGCTCTCTCCCCCTCTCTCTCAGTCTGGGACAACACTCTCTCCCTCTCTCTCTCAGTCTGGGACAACGCTCTCCCCCTCTCTCTCAGTCTGGGACAAAGCTCTCCCCCTCTCTCTCAGTCTGGACAACGCTCTCTCCCTCTCTCTCAGTCTGGGACAACGCTCTCTCCCTCTCTCTCAGTCTGGGACAACACTCTCTCCCTCTCTCTCTCAGTCTGGGACAACGCTCTTTCCCTCTCTCTCAGTCTGGGACAACACTCTCTCCCTCTCTCTCAGTCTGGGACAACACTCTCTCCCTCTCTCTCAGTCTGGGACAACACTCTCTCCCTCTCTCAGTCTGGGACAACGCTCTCTCCCTCTCTCAGTCTGGGACAACGCTCTCTCCCTCTCTCAGTCTGGGACAACGCTCTCTCCCTCTCTCTCTCAGTCTGGGACAACGCTCTCTCTCCCCCTCTCTCTCAGTCTGGGACAACGCTCTCTCCCTCTCTCTCAGTCTGGGACAACGCTCTCTCCCTCTCTCAGTCTGGGACAACGCTCTCCCTCTCTCTCTCAGTCTGGGACAACGCTCTCTCTCCCCCTCTCTCTCAGTCTGGGACAACGCTCTCTCCCTCTCTCAGTCTGGGACAACGCTCTCCCTCTCTCTCAGTCTGGGACAACGCTCTCCCTCTCTCTCTCAGTCTGGACAACGCTCTCCCCCTCTACAACGCTCTCTCCCCCTCTCTCTCAGTCTGGGACAACACTCTCCCTCTCTCTCTCAGTCTGGGACAACGCTCTCCCCCTCTCTCTCAGTCTGGGACAACGCTCTCTCCCCCTCTCTCTCAGTCTGGGACAACACTCTCTCCCCCTCTCTCTCAGACTGGGACAACACTCTCTCCCTCTCTCTCAGTCTGGGACAACGCTCTCTCCCTCTCTCAGTCTGGGACAACGCTCTCCCTCTCTCTCAGTCTGGGACAACGCTCTCCCTCTCTCTCAGTCTGGGACAACGCTCTCTCCCCCTCTCTCTCAGTCTGGGACAACGCTCTCCCTCTCTCTCTCAGTCTGGGACAACGCTCTCTCCCCCTCTCTCTCAGTCTGGGACAACGCTCTCTCCCCTCTCTCTCAGTCTGGGACAACGCTCTCTCCCCTCTCTCTCAGTCTGGGACAACGCTCTCTCCCTCTCTCTCAGTCTGGGACAACGCTCTCTCCCCTCTCTCTCAGTCTGGGACAACGCTCTCTCCCTCTCTCTCAGTCTGGGACAACGCTCTCTCCCTCTCTCTCAGTCTGGGACAACGCTCTCTCCCTCTCTCTCAGTCTGGGACAACGCTCTCCCTCTCTCTCAGTCTGGGACAACGCTCTCTCCCTCTCTCTCAGTCTGGGACAACGCTCTCCCTCTCTCTCAGTCTGGGACAACGCTCTCTCCCCTCTCTCTCAGTCTGGGACAACGCTCTCCCCTCTCTCTCAGTCTGGGACAACGCTCTTCCCTCTCTCTCAGTCTGGGACAACTCTCTCTCCTCTCTCTCAGTCTGGGACAACACTCTCTCCCTCTCTCTCAGTCTGGGACAACGCTCTCCCTCTCTCTCTCAGTCTGGGACAACGCTCTCTCCCTCTCTCTCAGTCTGGGACAACGCTCTCCCCTCTCTCTCAGTCTGGGACAACGCTCTCTCCCCTCTCTCTCAGTCTGGGACAACACTCTCTCCCTCTCTCTCTCAGTCTGGGACAACACTCTCCCTCTCTCTCAGTCTGGGACAACACTCTCTCCCTCTCTCTCAGTCTGGGACAACACTCTCTCCCTCTCTCTCTCAGTCTGGGACAACACTCTCCCTCTCTCTCAGTCTGGGACAACGCTCTTCCCTCTCTCTCAGTCTGGGACAACGCTCTCTCCCTCTCTCTCTCAGTCTGGGACAACACTCTCTCCCTCTCTCTCTCAGTCTGGGACAACACTCTCCCTCTCTCTCTCAGTCTGGGACAACGCTCTCTCCCTCTCTCTCAGTCTGGGACAACGCTCTCTCCCTCTCTCTCTCAGTCTGGGACAACACTCTCTCCCTCTCTCTCTCAGTCTGGGACAACACTCTCCCTCTCTCTCTCAGTCTGGGACAACACTCTCTCCCCCTCTCTCTCAGTCTGGGACAACGCTACTCTCTCCCCCTCTCTCTCAGTCTGGGACACACGCTCTCTCCCTCTCTCTCAGTCTGGGACAACGCTCTCTCCCTCTCTCTCTCAGTCTGGGACAACACTCTCTCCCTCTCTCTCTCAGTCTGGGACAACACTCTCCCGGCTCTCTCTCAGTCTGGGACAAACGCTCTTTCCACTCTCTCAGTCTGGGACAACGCTCTCTCCCCTCTCTCTCAGACTGGGACAGACACGCTCCTCCCCCCTCTCTCTCAGACTGGGACAAACGCTCTCTCCCCTCTCTCTCAGACTGGGACAACGCTCTCTTCCCTCTCTCTCAGTCTGGGACAACGCTCTCTCCCTCTCTCTCAGTCTGGGACAACGCTCTCTCCCCTCTCTCTCAGACTGGGACAACGCTCTCCCCCTCTCTCTCAGACTGGGACAACGCTCTCCCCCTCTCTCAGACTGGGACAACGCTCTCCCCTCTCTCTCAGACTGGGACAACGCTCTCCCCCTCTCTCTCAGACTGGGACAACGCTCTCTCCCTCTCTCTCAGACTGGGACAACGCTCTTTCCCACTCTCTCAGTCTGGGACAACGCTCTCCCCTCTCTCTCAGTCTGGGACAACGCTCTCTCCCTCTCTCTCAGTCTGGGACAACGCTCTCCCCCTCTCTCTCAGACTGGGACAACGCTCTCTCCCTCTCTCTCAGACTGGGACAACGCTCTCCCTCTCTCTCAGACTGGGACAACGCTCTCCACTCTCTCAGTCTGGGACACGCTCTCTCCCTCTCTCAGTCTGGGACAACGCTCTCTCCCCTCTCTCTCAGACTGGGACAACGCTCTCCCCCTCTCTCTCAGACTGGGACAACGCTCTCTCCCTCTCTCTCAGTCTGGACAACGCTCTCCCCCTCTCTCTCAGACTGGGACAACGCTCTCCCCCTCTCTCTCAGTCTGGGACAACGCTCTCTCCCTCTCTCTCAGTCTGGGACAACGCTCTCCCCTCTCTCTCAGACTGGGACAACGCTCTCCCCTCTCTCTCAGTCTGGGACAACGCTCTTTCCCTCTCTCTCAGACTGGACAACTCTCTCCCCCTCTCTCAGACTGGGACAACGCTCTCTCCCTCTCTCTCAGTCTGGGACAACGCTCTCCCCCTCTCTCTCAGTCTGGGACAACGCTCTCTCCCTCTCTCTCAGTCTGGGACAACGCTCTTTCCCTCTCTCTCAGTCTGGGACAACGCTCTTCCCTCTCTCTCAGTCTGGGACAACGCTCTCTCCCTCTCTCTCAGTCTGGGACAACGCTCTCCCCCCTCTCTCAGTCTGGGACAAACGCTCTCCCTCTCTCTCAGTCTGGGACAACGCTCTTCCCTCTCTCTCAGACTGGGACAACACTCTCTCCCTCTCTCTCAGTCTGGGACACACGCTCTCTCCCTCTCTCTCAGTCTGGGACAACGCTCTCTCCCCCTCTCTCAGTCTGGGACAACACTCTCTCCCTCTCTCTCAGTCTGGGACAACGCTCTTCCCTCTCTCTCAGACTGGGACAACGCTCTCTCCCTCTCTCTCAGTCTGGGACAACGCTCTCTCCCCTCTCTCTCAGTCTGGGACAACGCTCTCTCCCCTCTCTCTCAGTCTGGGACAACGCTCTCTCCCTCTCTCTCAGTCTGGGACAACGCTCTCTCCCTCTCTCTCAGTCTGGGACAACGCTCTCCCCTCTCTCTCAGTCTGGGACAACGCTCTTCCCTCTCTCTCAGACTGGGACAACGCTCTCTCCCTCTCTCTCAGTCTGGGACAACGCTCTCTCCCCTCTCTCTCAGTCTGGGACAACGCTCTCTCCCCTCTCTCTCAGTCTGGGACAACGCTCTCTCCCTCTCTCTCAGTCTGGGACAACGCTCTCCCCCTCTCTCTCAGTCTGGGACAACGCTCTCTCCCTCTCTCTCAGTCTGGACAACGCTCTCTCCCTCTCTCTCAGTCTGGGACAACGCTCTCTCCCTCTCTCTCAGTCTGGGACAACGCTCTCTCCCTCTCTCTCAGTCTGGGACAACGCTCTCTCCCTCTCTCTCAGTCTGGGACAACGCTCTCTCCCTCTCTCTCAGTCTGGGACAACGCTCTCTCCCTCTCTCTCAGTCTGGGACAACGCTCTCTCCCTCTCTCTCTCAGTCTGGGACAACTCTCTCCCTCTCTCTCAGTCTGGGACAACGCTCTCTCCCTCTCTCTCAGTCTGGGACAACACTCTCCCCTCTCTCTCAGTCTGGGACAACGCTCTCTCCCTCTCTCTCAGTCTGGACAACGCTCTCTCCCTCTCTCTCAGTCTGGGACAACGCTCTCTCCCTCTCTCTCAGTCTGGGACAACACTCTCTCCTCTCTCTCAGTCTGGACAACACTCTCCCTCTCTCTCAGTCTGGGACAACGCTCTCTCCCTCTCTCTCAGTCTGGGACAACGCTCTCTCCCTCTCTCTCAGTCTGGGACAACGCTCTCTCCCTCTCTCTCTCAGTCTGGGACAACACTCTCTCCTCTCTCTCTCAGTCTGGGACAACACTCTCTCCCCTCTCTCTCAGTCTGGGACAACGCTCTCTCCCTCTCTCTCAGTCTGGGACAACGCTCTCTCCCTCTCTCTCTCAGTCTGGGACAACACTCTCTCCCTCTCTCTCTCAGTCTGGGACAACACTCTCCCCTCTCTCTCAGTCTGGGACAACGCTCTTTCCCTCTCTCTCAGTCTGGGACAACGCTCTCTCCCTCTCTCTCAGACTGGGACAACGCTCTCCCCCTCTCTCTCAGTCTGGGACAACGCTCTCTCCCTCTCTCTCAGTCTGGGACAACGCTCTTCCCACTCTCTCAGTCTGGGACAACGCTCTCTCCCTCTCTCTCAGTCTGGGACAACGCTCTCCCCTCTCTCTCAGACTGGGACAACGCTCTCCCCCTCTCTCTCAGTCTGGGACAACGCTCTCCCTCTCTCTCAGACTGGGACAACGCTCTCCCCCTCTCTCAGTCTGGGACAACGCTCTCTCCCCCTCTCTCTCAGTCTGGGACAACGCTCTCCCCCTCTCTCTCAGACTGGGACAACGCTCTCTCCCTCTCTCTCAGACTGGGACAACGCTCTCTCCCTCTCTCTCAGTCTGGGACAACGCTCTCCCCCTCTCTCTCAGTCTGGGACAACGCTCTCTCCCTCTCTCTCAGTCTGGGACAACGCTCTCCCCCTCTCTCTCAGACTGGGACAACGCTCTCCCCTCTCTCTCAGACTGGGACAACGCTCTCTCCCTCTCTCTCAGACTGGGACAACGCTCTCCCTCTCTCTCAGACTGGACAACGCTCTTTCCCACTCTCTCAGTCTGGGACAACGCTCTCTCCCTCTCTCTCAGTCTGGGACAACGCTCTCCCCCTCTCTCTCAGACTGGGACAACGCTCTCTCCCTCTCTCTCAGTCTGGGACAACGCTCTCCCCCTCTCTCTCAGACTGGGACAATGCTCTCCCCTCTCTCTCAGTCTGGGACAACGCTCTCCCCTCTCTCTCAGTCTGGGACAACGCTCTCTCCCTCTCTCTCAGTCTGGGACAACGCTCTTTCCCTCTCTCTCAGTCTGGGACAACGCTCTTCCCTCTCTCTCAGACTGGGACAACGCTCTCTCCCTCTCTCTCAGTCTGGGACAACGCTCTCTCCCTCTCTCTCAGTCTGGGACAACGCTCTCTCCCCTCTCTCTCAGTCTGGGACAACGCTCTCTCCTCTCTCTCAGTCTGGGACAACGCTCTCTCCCTCTCTCTCAGTCTGGGACAACGCTCTCCCCCTCTCTCTCAGTCTGGGACAACGCTCTTCCCTCTCTCTCAGACTGGGACAACGCTCTCTCCCTCTCTCTCAGTCTGGGACAACGCTCTCTCCCCCTCTCTCTCAGTCTGGGACAACGCTCTCTCCCTCTCTCTCAGTCTGGGACAACGCTCTCCTCCCTCTCTCTCAGACTGGGACAACGCTCTCTCCCCCTCTCTCTCAGTCTGGGACAACGCTCTTTCCCTCTCTCTCAGTCTGGGACAACGCTCTCTCCCTCTCTCTCAGTCTGGGACAACGCTCTCTCCCTCTCTCTCAGTCTGGGACAACGCTCTCTCCCTCTCTCTCAGTCTGGGACAACGCTCTCTCCCTCTCTCTCAGTCTGGGACAACGCTCTCTCCCTCTCTCTCAGTCTGGGACAACGCTCTCTCCCTCTATCTCAGTCTGGGACAACGCTCTCTCCCTCTCTCTCAGTCTGGGACAACGCTCTCTCCTCTCTCTCAGTCTGGGACAACGCTCTCTCCCCTCTCTCTCAGTCTGGGACAACGCTCTCTCCCTCTCTCTCAGTCTGGGACAACGCTCTCTCCCTCTCTCTCTCAGTCTGGGACAACACTCTCCCTCTCTCTCTCAGTCTGGGACAACACTCTCTCCCCTCTCTCTCAGTCTGGGACAACGCTCTCTCCCTCTCTCTCAGTCTGGGACAACGCTCTCTCCTCTCTCTCTCAGTCTGGGACAACACTCTCTCCCTCTCTCTCTCAGTCTGGGACAACACTCTCCCTCTCTCTCTCAGTCTGGGACAACGCTCTTTCCCACTCTCTCAGTCTGGGACAACGCTCTCTCCCTCTCTCTCAGACTGGGACAACGCTCTCCCCCTCTCTCTCAGACTGGGACAACGCTCTTTCCCACTCTCTCAGTCTGGGACAACGCTCTCTCCCTCTCTCTCAGTCTGGGACAACGCTCTCTCCCTCTCTCTCAGTCTGGGACAACGCTCTCTCCCTCTCTCTCAGTCTGGGACAACGCTCTCTCCCCTCTCTCTCAGACTGGGACAACGCTCTTCCCCACTCTCTCAGTCTGGGACAACGCTCTCTCCCTCTCTCTCAGTCTGGGACAACGCTCTCCCCCTCTCTCTCAGACTGGGACAACGCTCTCCCCCTCTCTCTCAGACTGGGACAACGCTCTCCCCCTCTCTCAGACTGGACAACGCTCTCCCCCTCTCTCAGACTGGGACAACGCTCTCCCCCCTCTCTCAGACTGGGACAACGCTCTCTCCCTCTCTCTCAGACTGGGACAACGCTCTCTCCCTCTCTCTCAGTCTGGGACAACACTCTCTCCCCTCTCTCTCAGTCTGGGACAACGCTCTTTCCCACTCTCTCAGTCTGGGACAACGCTCTCCCCCTCTCTCTCAGTCTGGGACAACGCTCTCTCCCTCTCTCTCAGTCTGGGACAACGCTCTCCCCCTCTCTCTCAGACTGGGACAACGCTCTCTCCCTCTCTCTCAGACTGGGACAACGCTCTCCCTCTCTCTCAGACTGGGACAACGCTCTTTCCCACTCTCTCAGTCTGGGACAACGCTCTCTCCCTCTCTCTCAGTCTGGGACAACGCTCTCCCCCTCTCTCTCAGACTGGGACAACGCTCTCCCCCTCTCTCTCAGACTGGGACAACGCTCTCCCCCTCTCTCTCAGACTGGGACAACACTCTCCCCCTCTCTCTCAGTCTGGGACAACGCTCTCTCCCTCTCTCTCAGACTGGGACAACGCTCTCCCCCTCTCTCAGACTGGGACAACGCTCTTTCCCTCTCTCTCAGACTGGGACAACGCTCTCCCCCTCTCTCTCAGACTGGGACAACGCTCTCTCCCTCTCTCTCAGACTGGGACAACGCTCTCCCCCTCTCTCAGTCTGGGACAACGCTCTTTCCCTCTCTCTCAGACTGGGACAACGCTCTCCCCCTCTCTCAGACTGGACAACGCTCTCCCCCTCTCTCTCAGACTGGGACAACGCTCTCCCCCTCTCTCAGACTGGGACAACACTCTCCCCCTCTCTCTCAGACTGGGACAACGCTCTCCCCCTCTCTCTCAGTCTGGGACAACGCTCTCCCCTCTCTCAGACTGGGACAACACTCTCCCCCTCTCTCTCAGACTGGGACAACGCTCTCTCCCTCTCTCTCAGTCTGGGACAACGCTCTTTCCCTCTCTCTCAGTCTGGGACAACGCTCTCTCCCTCTCTCTCAGTCTGGGACAACGCTCTTTCCCTCTCTCTCAGTCTGGGACAACGCTCTTTCCCTCTCTCTCAGTCTGGGACAACGCTCTCCCCCTCTCTCAGACTGGGACAACGCTCTCTCCCTCTCTCTCAGACTGGGACAACACTCTCTCCCCACTCTCTCAGTCTGGGACAACGCTCTCTCCCTCTCTCTCAGTCTGGGACAACGCTCTCCCCTCTCTCTCAGACTGGGACAACGCTCTCCCCCTCTCTCTCAGACTGGGACAACGCTCTCCCCTCTCTCTCAGACTGGGACAACACTCTCCCCCTCTCTCTCAGTCTGGGACAACGCTCTTTCCCTCTCTCTCAGACTGGGACAACGCTCTCCCCCTCTCTCTCAGACTGGGACAAACGCTCTCCCCCTCTCTCTCAGACTGGGACAACACTCTCCCCCTCTCTCTCAGTCTGGGACAACGCTCTTTCCCTCTCTCTCAGTCTGGGACAACGCTCTTTCCCTCTCTCTCAGACTGGGACAACGCTCTCCCCCTCTCTCAGACTGGGACAACGCTCTCCCCCTCTCTCTCAGACTGGGACAACGCTCTCCCCCTCTCTCAGACTGGGACAACACTCTCCCCCTCTCTCTCAGTCTGGGACAACGCTCTCTCCCTCTCTCTCAGTCTGGGACAACACTCTCTCTCCCCCTCTCTCAGACTGGGACAACGCTCTCCCTCTCTCTCAGACTGGGACAACGCTCTCCCCCTCTCTCTCAGACTGGGACAACGCTCTCCCCCTCTCTCAGACTGGGACAACACTCTCCCCCTCTCTCTCAGACTGGGACAACGCTCTTTCCCTCTCTCTCAGTCTGGGACAACGCTCTCCCCCTCTCTCTCAGTCTGGGACAACACTCTCCCCCTCTCTCTCAGACTGGGACAACGCTCTTTCCCTCTCTCTCAGTCTGGGACAACGCTCTCTCCCTCTCTCTCAGACTGGGACAACGCTCTCCCCCTCTCTCTCAGACTGGGACAACACTCTCCCCCTCTCTCTCAGACTGGGACAACGCTCTTTCCCTCTCTCTCAGTCTGGGACAACGCTCTCCCTCTCTCTCAGTCTGGGACAACGCTCTCTCCCTCTCTCTCAGACTGGGACAACGCTCTCTCCCTCTCTCTCAGACTGGGACAACACTCTCTCCCTCTCTCTCAGTCTGGGACAACGCTCTCTCCCTCTCTCTCAGTCTGGGACAACGCTCTCTCCCCTCTCTCTCAGTCTGGGACAACGCTCTCCCCCCTCTCTCTCAGTCTGGGACAACGCTCTCTCCCTCTCTCTCAGTCTGGGACAACACTCTCTCTCCCTCTCTCTCAGTCTGGGACAACGCTCTCTCCCCCTCTCTCTCAGTCTGGGACAACGCTCTCCCCTCTCTCTCAGTCTGGGACAACGCTCTCTCCCTCTCTCTCAGTCTGGGACAACGCTCTCTCCCTCTCTCTCTCAGTCTGGGACAACGCTCTTTCCCTCTCTCTCAGACTGGGACAACGCTCTCCCCTCTCTCTCAGTCTGGGACAACGCTCTCTCCCCTCTCTCTCAGTCTGGGACAACGCTCTCTCCCCTCTCTCTCAGTCTGGGACAACGCTCTCTCCTCTCTCTCAGTCTGGGACAACGCTCTCTCCCTCTCTCTCAGTCTGGGACAACGCTCTCTCCCTCTCTCTCAGTCTGGGACAACGCTCTCTCCCTCTCTCTCAGTCTGGGACAACGCTCTCTCCCTCTCTCTCAGTCTGGGACAACGCTCTCTCCCTCTCTCTCAGTCTGGGACAACGCTCTCTCCCTCTCTCTCAGTCTGGGACAACGCTCTCTCCCTCTCTCTCAGTCTGGGACAACGCTCTCTCCCTCTCTCTCAGTCTGGGACAACGCTCTCTCCCTCTCTCTCAGTCTGGGACAACGCTCTCTCCCTCTCTCTCAGTCTGGGACAACGCTCTCTCCCCTCTCTCTCAGTCTGGGACAACGCTCTCTCCCTCTCTCTCAGTCTGGACAACGCTCTCTCCCCTCTCTCTCAGTCTGGGACAACGCTCTCTCCCCTCTCTCTCAGTCTGGGACAACACTCTCTCCCTCTCTCTCAGTCTGGGACAACGCTCTCCCCCTCTCTCTCAGTCTGGGACAACGCTCTCCCCCTCTCTCTCAGTCTGGGACAACGCTCTCCCCCTCTCTCTCAGTCTGGGACAACACTCTCCCTCTCTCTCAGTCTGGGACAACGCTCTCCCCCTCTCTCTCAGTCTGGGACAACGCTCTCTCCCTCTCTCTCAGTCTGGGACAACACTCTCTCCCCTCTCTCTCAGTCTGGGACAACACTCTCTCCCCCTCTCTCTCAGTCTGGGACAACGCTCTCTCCCTCTCTCTCAGTCTGGACAACACTCTCTCCCCTCTCTCTCAGTCTGGGACAACGCTCTCTCCCTCTCTCTCAGTCTGGGACAACGCTCTCCCCCTCTCTCTCAGTCTGGGACAACGCTCTCTCCCTCTCTCTCAGTCTGGGACAACGCTCTCTCCCCTCTCTCTCAGACTGGGACAACGCTCTCCCCCTCTCTCTCAGTCTGGGACAACGCTCTCTCACTCTCTCTCAGTCTGGACAACACTCTCTCTCCCTCTCTCTCAGTCTGGGACAACACTCTCTCTCCCTCTCTCTCAGTCTGGGACAACGCTCTCTCCCTCTCTCTCAGTCTGGGACAACGCTCTCTCACTCTCTCTCAGTCTGGGACAACGCTCTCCCCCTCTCTCTCAGTCTGGGACAACGCTCTCTCCCTCTCTCTCAGTCTGGGACAACACGCTCTCTCCCTCTCTCTCAGTCTGGGACAACGCTCTCTCCCTCTCTCTCAGTCTGGGACAACGCTCTCTCCCTCTCTCTCAGTCTGGGACAACGCTCTCTCACTCTCTCTCAGTCTGGGACAACGCTCTCTCCCCTCTCTCTCAGTCTGGGACAACGCTCTCTCCCTCTCTCTCAGTCTGGGACAACGCTCTCTCACTCTCTCTCAGTCTGGGACAACGCTCCTCCCCCTCTCTCTCAGTCTGGGACAACGCTCTCTCCCTCTCTCTCAGTCTGGGACAACACGCTCTCTCCCTCTCTCTCAGTCTGGGACAACGCTCTCTCCCTCTCTCTCAGTCTGGACAACGCTCTCTCCCTCTCTCTCAGTCTGGGACAACACTCTCTCCCTCTCTCTCAGTCTGGGACAACGCTCTCTCCCTCTCTCTCAGTCTGGGACAACGCTCTCTCCCTCTCTCTCAGTCTGGGACAACACTCTCTCCCTCTCTCTCAGTCTGGGACAACGCTCTCTCCCCCTCTCTCAGTCTGGGACAACGCTCTCCCCCTCTCTCTCAGTCTGGGACAACGCTCTCCCTCTCTCTCTCAGTCTGGGTCAACGCTCTCTCCCTCTCTCTCAGTCTGGGACAGCGCTCTCTCCCTCTCTCAGACTGGGACAACACTCTCCCCCTCTCTCTCAGTCTGGGACAACGCTCTCTCCCTCTCTCTCAGTCTGGGACAACGCTCTTTCCCTCTCTCTCAGTCTGGGACAACGCTCTTTCCCTCTCTCTCAGTCTGGGACAACGCTCTCCCCCTCTCTCTCAGTCTGGGACAACGCTCTTCCCTCTCTCTCAGCCTGGGACAACGCTCTCCCCCTCTCTGACAACGCTCTCTCCCTCTCTCTCAGACTGGGACAACGCTCTCTCTCCCTCTCTCTCAGTCTGGGACAACGCTCTCTCCCTCTCTCTCAGTCTGGGACAACGCTCTCCCCTCTCTCTCAGTCTGGGTCAACGCTCTCTCCCTCTCTCTCAGTCTGGGACAGCGCTCTCTCCTCTCTCTCAGACTGGGACAACGCTCTCCCTCTTCCTCTCAGTCTGGGACAACGCTCTCTCCCTCTCTCAGTCTGGGACAACGCTCTCTCCCTCTCTCTCAGTCTGGGACAACGCTCTCTCCCCTCTCTCTCAGTCTGGGACAACCTCTCTCTCCCCTCTCTCTCTCAGACTGGACAACGCTCTCTCTTTCCCTCTCAGTCTGGGACAACGCTCTCTCCCTCTCTCTCAGTCTGGGACAACACGCTCTCCCCCTCTCTCTCAGTCTGGGTCAACGCTCTCTCCCTCTCTCTCAGTCTGGGACAATGCTCTCTCCCTCTCTCTCAGACTGGGACAACGCTCTCCCCCTCTCTCTCAGTCTGGGACAACGCTCTCTCCCTCTCTCAGTCTGGGACAACGCTCTCTCCCTCTCTCTCAGACTGGGACAACGCTCTCCCCCTCTCTCTCAGTCTGGGACAACGCTCTCTCTCCCTCTCTCTCAGTCTGGGACAAACGCTCTCTCCCTCTCCTCTCAGACTGGGACAACGCTCTCTTCCCTCTCTCTTCAGTCTGGGACAACGCTCTCCCCCTCTCTCTCAGTCTGGGGACAACGCTCTCCCTCTCTCTCTCAGACTGGGACAACACTCTCCCTCTCTCTCTCAGTCTGGGACAACGCTCTCCCTCTCTCTCTCAGACTGGGACAACACACTCTCTCCCCTCTCTCTCTCAGACTGGGACAACGCTCTCCCTCTCTCTCTCAGTCTGGGACAACGCTCTCTCCCCTCTCTCTCAGTCTGGGACAACACTCTCCCCCTCTCTCTCAGTCTGGGACAACACTCTCCCTCTCTCTCAGTCTGGGACAACGCTCTCGTCCCTCTCTCTCAGTCTGGGACAACACTCTCTCCCCCTCTCTCTCAGTCTGGGACAACGCTCTCCCTCTCTCTCAGTCTGGGACAACGCTCTCTCCCCTCTCTCTCAGTCTGGGACAACACTCTCTCCCTCTCTCTCAGTCTGGACAACACTCTCTCTCCCTCTCTCTCAGTCTGGGACAACACTCTCTCTTCCCTCTCTCTCAGTCTGGGACAACACTCTCTCTCCCTCTCTCTCAGTCTGGGACAACGCTCTCTCCCTCTCTCTCAGTCTGGGACAACGCTCTCTCCCTCTCTCTCAGTCTGGGACAACACTCTCTCCCTCTCTCTCTCAGTCTGGGACAACACTCTCCCTCTCTCTCTCAGTCTGGGACAACGCTCTCTCCCTCTCTCTCAGTCTGGGACAACGCTCTCTCCCTCTCTTCTCTCAGTCTGGGACAACACTCTCTCACTCTCTCTCTCAGTCTGGGACAACACTCTCCCTCTCTCTCTCAGTCTGGGACAACACTCTCTCCCCCTCTCTCTCAGTCTGGGACAACGCTCTCTCCCTCTCTCTCAGTCTGGGACAACGCTCTCTCCCTCTCTCTCTCAGTCTGGGACAACACTCTCTCCCCTCTCTCTCTCAGTCTGGGACAACACTCTCCCTCTCTCTCTCAGTCTGGGACAACGCTCTTTCCCACTCTCTCAGTCTGGGACAACGCTCTCTCCCTCTCTCTCAGACTGGGACAACGCTCTCCCCCTCTCTCTCAGACTGGGACATACGCTCTCTCCCTCTCTCTCTCAGACTGGGACAACGCTCTTTCCCACTCTCTCAGTCTGGGACAACGCTCTCCCCCTCTCTCTCAGACTGGGACAACGCTCTCACCCCTCTCTCTCAGACTGGGACAACGCTCTCCCCCTCTCTCAGACTGGGACACGCTCTCCCCCTCTCTCTCAGACTGGGACAACGCTCTCTCCCCCCTCTCAAGACTGGGACAACGCTCTCCCCCTCTCTCTCAGACTGGGACAACGCTCTCCCTCTCTCTCTCAGACTGGGACAACGCTCTTTCCTCTCTCTCAGTCTGGGACAAACACTCTCTCCCTCTCTCTCAGACTGGGACAACGCTCTCCCCCTCTCTCTCAGACTGGGACAACGCTCTCCCCCCTCTCTCTCAGACTGGGACAACGCTCTCCCTCTCTCTCTCAGACTGGGACAACGCTCTTTCCCTCTCTCTCAGTCTGGGACAACACTCTCTCCCTCTCTCTCAGACTGGGACAACGCTCTCCCCCTCTCTCTCAGACTGGGACAACGCTCTCTCCCTCTCTCTCAGACTGGGACAACGCTCTTTCCCTCTCTCTCAGTCTGGGACAACACTCTCTCCTCTCTCTCAGACTGGGACAACGCTCTCCCCCTCTCTCTCAGACTGGGACAACACTCTCTCCCTCTCTCTCAGACTGGGACAACGCTCTCCCCCTCTCTCTCAGACTGGGACAACGCTCTCTCCCTCTCTCTCAGACTGGGACAACGCTCTCTCCCTCTCTCTCAGACTGGGACATACGCTCTCTCCCTCTCTCTCAGTCTGGGACAAACGCTCTTTCCCACTCTCTCAGTCTGGGACAACGCTCTCCCCCTCTCTCTCAGACTGGGACAAACGCTCTCCCCCTCTCTCTCAGACTGGGACATCGCTCTCCCCTCTCTCAGTCTGGGACAACGCTCTCTCCCTCTCTCTCAGTCTGGGACAACGCTCTTTCCCTCTCTCTCAGACTGGGACAACGCTCTCCCCCTCTCTCAGACTGGGACAACGCTCTCCCCCTCTCTCAGACTGGGACAACGCTCTCCCCCTCTCTCAGTCTGGGACAACGCTCTCTCTTTCCCTCTCAGACTGGGACAAACGCTCTCCCCCTCTCTCAGACTGGGACAACGCTCTCCCCCTCTCTCTCAGTCTGGGACAACGCTCTTTCCCTCTCTCTCAGTCTGGGACAACGCTCTTTCCCTCTCTCTCAGTCTGGGACAACGCTCTTTCCCTCTCTCTCAGTCTGGGACAACGCTCTCCCCCTCTCTCTCAGTCTGGGACAACGCTCTTTCCCTCTCTCTCAGTCTGGGACAACGCTCTTTCCCTCTCTCTCAGTCTGGGACAACGCTCTTTCCCCTCTCTCTCAGACTGGGACAACGCTCTTTCCCTCTCTCTCAGACTGGGACAAACGCTCTTTCCCTCTCTCTCAGACTGGACAACGCTCTCCCCCTCTCTCAGACTGGGACAACGCTCTTTCCCTCTCTCTCAGACTGGGACAACGCTCTCCCCCTCTCTCAGACTGGGACACGCTCTTTCCCTCTCTCTCAGTCTGGGACAACACTCTCTCCCTCTCTCTCAGTCTGGGAACAACGCTCTCTCCCCCTCTCTCTCAGTCTGGGACAACGCTCTCTCCCCCTCTCTCTCAGACTGGGACAACGCTCTCATCCCCTCTCTCTCAGTCTGGACAACACTCTCCCCCTCTCTCTCAGTCTGGGACAACACTCTCTCTCTCCCTCTCTCTCAGACTGGGACAACGCTCTCTCCCCCTCTCTCTCAGTCTGGGACAACACTCTCCCCCTCTCTCTCAGTCTGGGACAACGCTCTCTTCCTCTCTCTCAGACTGGGACAACGCTCTCCCCCTCTCTCTCAGTCTGGGACAACGCTCTTTCCCTCTCTCTCAGTCTGGGACAACGCTCTCTCCCTCTCTCTCAGTCTGGGACAACGCTCTCTCCCTCTCTCTCAGTCTGGGACAACGCTCTCTCCCTCTCTCTCAGTCTGGGACAACACTCTCTCCCTCTCTCTCAGTCTGGGACAACGCTCTCCCCCTCTCTCTCAGTCTGGGACAACACTCTCTCCCCCTCTCTCAGACTGGGACAACGCTCTCCCCTCTCTCTCACAGTCTGGGACAACGCTCTCCCCCTCTCTCTCAGTCTGGGACAACGCCTCTCTCCCCCTCTCTCTCAGTCTGGGACAACGCTCTCTCTCCCTCTCTCTCAGTCTGGGACAAACGCTCTCCCCCCTCTCTCTCAGACTGGGACAACGCTCTCACCCCTCTCTCTCAGTCTGGGACAACGCTCTCCCCCTCTCTCTCAGTCTGGGACAACGCTCTCTCCCCCTCTCTCTCAGTCTGGGACAACGCTCTCTCCCTCTCTCTCAGTCTGGGACAACGCTCTCTCCCTCTCTCTCAGTCTGGGACAACGCTCTCTCCCCCTCTCTCTCAGTCTGGGACAACGCTCTCCCCCTCTCTCTCAGTCTGGGACAACACTCTCTCCCTCTCTCTCAGTCTGGGACAACGCTCTCCCCCTCTCTCTCAGTCTGGGACAACACTCTCTCCCCCTCTCTCAGACTGGGGACAACGCTCTCCCCCTCTCTCTCAGTCTGGGACAACGCTCTCCCCCTCTCTCTCAGTCTGGGACAACACTCTCTCCCTCTCTCTCAGTCTGGGACAACGCTCTCCCCCTCTCTCTCAGTCTGGGACAACACTCTCTCCCCCTCTCTCAGACTGGGACAACGCTCTCCCCCTCTCTCTCAGTCTGGGACAACGCTCTCCCCCTCTCTCTCAGTCTGGGACAACGCTCTCTCCCCTCTCTCTCAGTCTGGGACAACGCTCTCTCCCTCTCTCTCAGTCTGGGACAACGCTCTCTCCCTCTCTCTCAGTCTGGGACAACGCTCTCTCCCCCTCTCTCTCAGTCTGGGACAACGCTCTCCCCCTCTCTCTCAGTCTGGGACAACACTCTCTCCCTCTCTCTCAGTCTGGGACAACGCTCTCCCCCTCTCTCTCAGTCTGGGACAACGCTCTCCCCCTCTCTCTCAGTCTGGGACAACACTCTCTCCCTCTCTCTCAGTCTGGGACAACGCTCTCCCCCTCTCTCTCAGTCTGGGACAACACTCTCCCTCTCTCTCAGTCTGGGACAACGCTCTCCCCCTCTCTCTCAGTCTGGGACAACGCTCTCTCCCTCTCTCTCAGTCTGGGACAACACTCTCTCCCCCTCTCTCTCAGTCTGGGACAACGCTCTCTCCCTCTCTCTCAGTCTGGGACAACACTCTCTCCCCCTCTCTCTCAGTCTGGGACAACGCTCTCTCCCTCTCTCTCAGTCTGGGACAACGCTCTCCCCCTCTCTCTCAGTCTGGGACAACGCTCTCTCCCTCTCTCTCAGTCTGGGACAACGCTCTCTCCCCCTCTCTCTCAGACTGGGACAACGCTCTCCCCCTCTCTCTCAGTCTGGGACAACGCTCTCTCACTCTCTCTCAGTCTGGGACAACACTCTCTCTCCCTCTCTCTCAGTCTGGGACAACACTCTCTCTCCCTCTCTCTCAGTCTGGGACAACGCTCTCTCCCTCTCTCTCAGTCTGGGACAACGCTCTCTCCCTCTCTCTCAGTCTGGGACAACGCTCTCTCACTCTCTCTCAGTCTGGGACAACGCTCTCCCCCTCTCTCTCAGTCTGGGACAACGCTCTCTCCCTCTCTCTCAGTCTGGGACAACACGCTCTCTCCCTCTCTCTCAGTCTGGGTCAACGCTCTCTCCCTCTCTCTCAGTCTGGGACAACACTCTCTCCCTCTCTCTCAGTCTGGGACAACACTCTCCCTCTCTCTCTCAGTCTGGGACAACACTCTCTCCCTCTCTCTCAGTCTGGGACAACGCTCTCCCTCTCTCTCAGACTGGGACAACACTCTCTCCCTCTCTCTCAGTCTGGGACAACGCTCTCTCCCTCTCTCTCAGTCTGGGACAACGCTCTCTCCCTCTCTCTCAGTCTGGGACAACGCTCTCTCCCCCTCTCTCTCAGACTGGGACAACGCTCTCCCCCTCTCTCTCAGTCTGGGACAACGCTCTCTCCCTCTCTCTCAGTCTGGGACAACGCTCTCTCCCTCTCTCTCAGTCTGGGACAACGCTCTCTCCCCCTCTCTCTCAGACTGGGACAACGCTCTCCCCCTCTCTCTCAGTCTGGGACAACACTCTCTCTCCCTCTCTCTCAGTCTGGGACAACGCTCTCCCCCTCTCTCTCAGACTGGGACAACACTCTCTCTCCCTCTCTCTCAGTCTGGGACAACGCTCTCCCCCTCTCTCTCAGTCTGGGACAACGCTCTCTCCCTCTCTCTCAGTCTGGGACAACGCTCTCTCCCCCTCTCTCTCAGACTGGGACAACGCTCTCTCCCTCTCTCTCAGACTGGGACAACACTCTCTCTCCCTCTCTCTCAGTCTGGGACAACGCTCTCCCCCTCTCTCTCAGACTGGGACAACACTCTCTCTCCCTCTCTCTCAGTCTGGGACAACGCTCTCTCCCTCTCTCTCAGTCTGGGACAACACTCTCTCTCCCTCTCTCTCAGTCTGGGACAACGCTCTCTCCCTCTCTCTCAGTCTGGGACAACACTCTCTCCCCCTCTCTCTCAGACTGGGACAACACTCTCTCTCCCTCTCTCTCAGTCTGGGACAACGCTCTCTCCCTCTCTCTCAGTCTGGGACAACACTCTCTCTCCCTCTCTCTCAGACTGGGACAACGCTCTCTCCCTCTCTCTCAGACTGGGACAACGCTCTCCCCCTCTCTCTCAGTCTGGGACAACGCTCTCTCCCCCTCTCTCTCAGTCTGGGACAACGCTCTCTCCCTCTCTCTCAGACTGGGACAACGCTCTCCCCCTCTCTCTCAGTCTGGGACAACGCTCTCTCCCCCTCTCTCTCAGTCTGGGACAACGCTCTCCCCCTCTCTCTCAGTCTGGGACAACGCTCTCTCCCCCTCTCTCTCAGACTGGGACAACGCTCTCTCCCTCTCTCTCAGACTGGGACAACACTCTCTCTCCCTCTCTCTCAGTCTGGGACAACGCTCTCTCTCCCTCTCTCTCAGTCTGGGACAACGCTCTCCCCCTCTCTCTCAGTCTGGGACAACGCTCTCTCTCCCTCTCTCTCAGTCTGGGACAACGCTCTCCCTCTCTCTCTCAGACTGGGACAACGCTCCCCCCCTCTCTCAGACTGGGACAACGCTCCCCCCCTCTCTCAGACTGGGACAACGCTCCCCCCCTCTCTCAGACTGGGACAACGCTCCCCCCCTCTCTCAGACTGGGACAACGCTCCCCCCCTCTCTCAGACTGGGACAACGCTCCCCCCCTCTCTCAGACTGGGACAACGCTCCCCCTCTCTCTCAGTCTGGGACAAAGCTCCCCCCCCTCTCTCAGTCTGGGACAAAGCTCCCCCCCTCTCTCAGTCTGGGACAAAGCTCCCCCCCTCTCTCAGTCTGGGACAAAGCTCCCCCCCTCTCTCAGTCTGGGTGTAAGAGCAGAGGTTTGAACCTCAATGTGTCCCATTTGAAGAGCACCCTCTGACTAGGGCTGGTAATGATCCTGGATAAAGTTCAGGACTTCCTCCTTCGAGAGTTTCTCAGCATTACGTCGTGTTTGAGAGTCATGGACAAGGACACCATCTTCCCAGGGCCAGAACAGACGCTCAAAGTGACACACGCTGCACACAAGAGAGACAATTAACGCTAACACACCCATCTCCCCCCGCCAGACACCAACCCGCCCGTCTCCCCCCGCCAGACACCAACCCGCCCGTCTCCCCCCGCCAGACACCAACCCGCCCGTCTCCCCCCGCCAGACACCAACCCGCCCGTCTCCCCCCGCCAGACACCAACCCGCCCGTCTCCCCCCGCCAGACACCAACTCGCCCGTCTCACCCCGCCAGACACCAACCCGCCCGTCTCCCCCCGCCAGACACCAACCCGCCCGTCTCACCCCGCCAGACACCAACTCGCCCGTCTCACCCCGCCAGACACCAACTCGCCCGTCTCACCCCGCCAGACACCAACACGCCCGTCTCACCCCGCCGGACACCAACCCGCCCGTCTCCCCCCGCCGGACACCAACTCGCCCGTCTCACCCCGCCAGACACCAACTCGCCCGTCTCACCCCGCCAGACACCAGCCCGCCCGTCTCACCCTGCCGGACACCAGCCCGCCCGTCTCACCCCCGCCAGACGCCAACTCGCCCGTCTCACCCCGCCAGACGCCAACCCGTCCGTCTCACCCCGCCAGACGCCAACTCGCCCGTCTCACCCCGCCAGACGCCAAACCGTCCGTCTCACCCGGCCAGACGCCAACCCGCCCGTCTCACCCCCCCGCCAGACACCAACCCGCCCGTCTCACCCCGCCAGACGCCAACCCGCCCGTCTCACCCCGCCAGACGCCAACCCGCCCGTCTCCCCCCGCCAGACGCCAACCCGCCCGTCTCCCCCCGCCAGACTCCAACCCGCCCGTCTCCCCCCGCCAGACGCCAACCCGGCCTTCTCCCCCCGCCAGACGGCAACCCGCCCGTCTCCCCCCGCCAGACGCCAACCCGCCCGTCTCCCCCCGCCAGACGCCAACCCGCCCGTCTCCCCCCGCCAGACGCCAGCCCGCCCGTCTCCCCCCGCCAGACGCCAGTCCGCCCGTCTCCCCCCGCCAGACGCCAGCCCGCCCGTCTCACCCCGCCAGACGCCAACCCGCCCGTCTCACCCCCGCCAGACGCCAACCCGCCCGTCTCACCACGCCAGACGCCAACCCGCTCGTCTCCCCCCGCCGGACACCAACCCGCCCGTCTCCGCCCGCCAGACACCAACCCGCCCGTCTCACCCGCCAGACGCCAACCCGCCCGTCTCCCCCGCCAGACACCAACCCGCCCGTCTCCCCCGCCAGACACCAACCCGCCCGTCTCCCCCGCCAGACACCAACCCGCCCGTCTCACCCCCGCCAGACACCAACCCGCCCGTCTCCCCACCGGCAGACACCAATCCGCCCGTCACACCCCCGCCAGACACCAAGCTGCCCGTCTCCCCCCCCCGCCAGACACCAACCCGCCCGTCTCAACCCACCAGACACCAACAGCTCGCCCCCTCCCCCGCCCACTGCTCGCCCCCTCCCCCATCCTCTCCCCCGCACCCCACCCAGCCCACACACCCGCCCTCTCCCCCCTCCCCCACACGCACACCCACCCCCTGCACCCCGTGCCCCAACCCCCCCGCACCCTCCCCTCCAGCCCACACCCCCTCACCACCGCACCCCCTCCATTCCACATACCCGCCAGCACCCCCTTCCGCTCCCCATCCCACCCCCCTACACCGCCCATGCCCCCATAGCCCCTCCTACACCCCCTCCCACCCCGCCTACACCGCCCCCGACCACGTCCCCACAGCCCCTCCTGCTCCCCCTCCGACACGCCTTCCACACCCCACCAGCTCACACCCACTCACCTACTCGTGCCATCAGCCGCCGGCGCCTCCTCCCCTGCCCGTCGCCAACCCCACCCACAAGCACGCTCCCATCCCAACCGCCCCGGGCACCTTAGACCCTGCTGCTCCACTTCCAACTTCAACCTTCTTCCCTCCAGTCTCTCCCAACACTCCGTTCAATGAACCCACTACACACCCGCCTTCCTCACAGGCAGCTCAAGTCAGAGCGAGGCCCAGATGGGGAGAGCCGTTGTCAGTTGATCAGCTACTCACTGAAACGGAGTGATGGAATCTGGGGGCAAGTCATAGGTCGAATCCTTCGATCGAGTATTGTAGAAATATTTCCGATTGGAGTTTCTGCTAAATGCCATGGTCCAGGGATCTGGAGAAACGGAGAGGTGTGAATCAGTGTGAACACAGCGCAACGAGAGGTGTGAGTCAGTGTCAACACAGCGCAAGGAGAGGTGTCAGTCAGTGTGAACACAGCGCAACGAGAGGTGTGAGTCAGTGTGAACAATGTGCAGGGAGAGGTGTGAGTCAGTGTGAACACGGTGCAGGGAGAGGTGTGAGTCAGTCTGAACACAGCGCAAGGAGAGGTGTGAGTCAGTGTGAACAATGTGCAGGGAGAGGTGTGAGTCAGTGTGAACACGGTGCAGGGAGAGGTGTGAGTCAGTGTGATCACGGTGCAAGGAGAGGTGTGAGTCAGTGTGAACAATGTGCAGGGAGAGGTGTGAGTCAGTGTGAACACGGTGCAGGGAGAGATGTGAGTCAGTGTGATCACGGTGCAAGGAGAGGTGTGAGTCAGTGTGAACAATGTGCAGGGAGAGGTGTGAGTCAGTGTGAACACGGTGCAGGGAGAGGTGTGAGTCAGTGTGATCACGGTGCAAGGAGAGGTGTGAGTCAGTGTGAACAATGTGCAGGGAGAGGTGTGAGTCAGTGTGAACACGGTGCAGGGAGAGATGTGAGTCAGTGTGATCACGGTGCAAGGAGAGGTGTGAGTCAGTGTGAACAATGTGCAGGGAGAGGTGTGAGTCAGTGTGAACACGGTGCAGGGAGAGGTGTGAGTCAGTGTGAACACGGTGCAGGGAGAGGTGTGAGTCAGTGTGAACAATGTGCAGGGAGAGGTGTGAGTCAGTGTGAACACAGTGCAGGGAGAGGTGTGAGTCAGTGTGAACAATGTGCAGGGAGAGGTGAGAGTCAGTGTGAACACGGTGCAGGGAGAGGTGTGAGTCAGTGTGAACAATGTGCAGGGAGAGGTGTGAGTCAGTGTGAACACGGTGCAGGGAGAGGTGTGAGTCAGTGTGAACAATGTGCAGGGAGAGGTGTGAGTCAGTGTGAACACGGTGCAGCGAGAGGTGTGAGTCAGTCTGAACACAGCGCAACGAGAGGTGTGAGTCAGTGTGAACAAGGTGCAGGGAGAGATGTGAGTCAGTGTAAACACGGTGCAGGGACAGGTATGAGTCAGTCTGAACACAGCGCAAGGAGAGGTGTGAGTCAGTGTGAACAAGGTGCAGGGAGAGGTGCGAGTCAGTGTGAACACGGTGCAGGGAGAGGTGTGAGTCAGTGTGAACACGGTGCAGGGAGAGGTGTGAGTCAGTGTGAACACCGCGCAAGGAGAGGTGTGAGTCAGTGTGAACACGGCGCAAGGAGAGGTGTGAGTCAGTGTGAACACGGCGCAAGGAGAGGTGTGAGTCAGTGTGAACACGGTGCAAGGAGAGGTGGGAGTCAGTGTGAACACGGTGAAGGGAGAGGTGTGAGTCTGTGTGAACACGGTAAAGGGACAGGTGTGAGTCAGTGTGAACACGGTGCAGGGAGAGGTGGGAGTCAGTGTGAACACGGTGCAGGGAGAGATGTGAGTCAGGGTGAACACGGTGCAGGGAGAGGTGTGAGTCAGGGTGAACACGGTGCAGGGAGAGGTGTGAGTCAGTGTGAACACGGTGCAGGGAGAGGTGTGAGTCAGTGTGAACACGGTGCAGGTAGAGGTGTGAGTCAATGTGAACACGGTGCAGGGACAGGTATGAGTCAGTGTGAACACGGCGCAAGGAGAGGTGTGAGTCAGTGTGAACACGGTGTAAGGAGAGGTGGGAGTCAGGTGAACACGGTGTAAGGAGAGGTGGGAGTCAGGTGAACACGGTGCAGGGAGAGGTGGGAGTCAGTGTGAACACGGCGCAAGGAGAGGTGTGAGTCAGTGTGACCAAGGCGCAAGGAGAGGTGTGAGTCAGTGTGACAACGGCGCAAGTAGAGGTGTGAGTCAGTGTGAACACGGTGTAAGGAGAGGTGGGAGTCAGGTGAACACGGTGCAGGGAGAGGTGGGAGTCAGTGTGAACACGGTGAAGGAGAGCTGTGAGTCAGTGTGAACACGGAGCAAGGAGAGGTGTCAGTCAGTGTGAACACGGTGCAAGGAGAGGTGGGAGTCAGTGTGAACACGGTGCAAGGAGAGGTGGGAGTCAGTGTGAACACGGTGCAAGGAGAGGTGGGAGTCAGTGTGAACACGGTGCAAGGAGAGGTGGGAGTCAGTGTGAACACGGTGCAGGGAGACGTGGGAGTCAGTGTGAACACGTTGCAGGGAGTGGTGTGAGTCAGTGTGATAACGGTGAAGGGAGAGTTGTGAGTCAGTGTGAACACGGTGCAAGGAGAGGTGGGAGTCAGTGCGAACACGGTGAAGGGAGAGGTGTGAGTCAGTGTGAACACGGTACAGGGAGACGTGGGAGTCAGTGTGAACACGTTGCAGGGAGTGGTGTGAGTCAGTGTGATAACTGTGAAGGGAGAGTTGTGAGTCAGTGTGAACACGGTGAAGGGAGAGGTGTGAGTCAGTGTGATCACGGTGCATTGAGAGATGTGGATCAGTGTGACCACGGTGAAGGGAGAGGTGTGAGTCCGTGTGATCACGGTGAAGGGAGAGGTGTGAGTCCGTGTGAACACGCTGCAGGGAGAGGTGTGAGTCAGTGTGATCACGGTGAAGGGAGAGGTGTGAGTCAGTGTGAACACGGTGCAGGGAGAGGCGGGAGTCAATGTGAACACGGTGCAGGGAGAGGTGTGAGTCAGTGTGCACACAGAGCAGGGAGAGGTGTGAGTCAGTGTGATCACGGTCTGTGTGCAGGGAGAGGTGTGAGTCAGTGTGAACACGGTACAGGGAGAGGTGGGAGTCAGTGTGAACACGGTGAAGGGAAAGGTGTGAGTCAGTGTGAACATGGTGAAGGGAGAGGTGTGAGTCAGTGTGAACACGGTGCAGGGAGAGGCGGGAGTCAATGTGAACACGGTGCAGGGAGAGGTGTGAGTCAGTGTGAACATGGCGCAAGGAGAGGTGTGAGTCAGTGTGAACACGGTGCAAGGAGAGGTGTGAGTCAGTGTGAACACGGTGCAAGGAGAGGTGGGAGTCAGTGTGAACACGGTGCAGGGACAGATATGAGTCAGTCTGAACACAGCGCAAGGAGAGGTGTGAGTCAGTGTGAACAAGGTGAAGGGAGAGGTGTGAGTCAGTGTGAACATGGCGCAAGGAGAGGTGTGAGTCAGTGTGAACACGGTGCAAGGAGAGGTGGGAGTCAGTGTGAACACGGTGCAGGGACAGATATGAGTCAGTCTGAACACAGCGCAAGGAGAGGTGTGAGTCAGTGTGAACAAGGTGCAGGGAGAGATGTGAGTCAGGGTGAACACGGTGCAGGGAGAGGTGTGAGTCAGTGTGAACACGGTGCAGGGAGAGGTGTGAGTCAGTGT
Source organism: Heterodontus francisci (assembly GCF_036365525.1). Lineage (NCBI taxonomy): Eukaryota > Metazoa > Chordata > Chondrichthyes > Heterodontiformes > Heterodontidae > Heterodontus > Heterodontus francisci. The sequence goes on along the minus strand of NW_027142184.1, from coordinate 401,913 downwards.
GAACACGGTGCAGGTAGAGGTGTGAGTCAATGTGAACACGGTGCAGGGACAGGTATGAGTCAGTGTGAACACAGCGCAAGGAGAGGTGTGAGTCAGTGTGAACAAGACGCAAGGAGAGGTGTGAGTCAGTGTGAACACAGCGCAAGGAGAGGTGGGAGTCAGTGTGAACAAGGTGCAAGGAGAGGTGGGGGTCAGTGTGAACACGGTGCAAGGAGAGGTGGGAGTCAGTGTGAACACGGTGCAAGGAGAGGTGGGAGTCAGTGTGAACACGGTGCAAGGAGAGGTGGGAGTCAGTGTGAACACGGCGAAGGGAGAGGTGTGAGTCAGTGTGAACACGGTGCAAGGAGAGGTGGGAGTCAGTGAGAACACGGTGCAGGGAGAGGTGGGAGTCAGTGTGAACACGGTACAGGGAGACGTGGGAGTCAGTGTGAACACGTTGCAGGGAGAGGTGTGAGTCCGTGGGATCACGGTGCAGGGAGAGATGTGAATCAGTGTGACCACGGTGAAGGGAGAGGTGTGAGTCCGTGTGATCACGGTGAAGGGAGAGGTGTGAGTCAGTGTGATCACGGTGAAGGGAGAGGTGTGAGTCAGTGTGAACACTGTGAAGGGAGAGGTGTGAGTCAGTGTGAACACAGTGAAGGGAGAGGTGAGAGTCCGTGTGAACATGGTGAAGGGAGAGGTGCGAGTCAGTGTGGTCACGGTCTGTGTGCAGGGAGAGGTGTGAGTCAGTGTGAACACGGTGCAGGGAGAGGTGTGAGTCAGTGTGAACACGGTGCAGGGACAGATGTGAGTCAGTGTGAACACGGTGCAGGGACAGATGTGAGTCAGTGCGAACACGGTGAAGGGAGAGGTGTGAGTCAGTGTGAACACTGTGAAGGGAGAGGTGAGAGTCCGTGTGAACATGGTGAAGGGAGAGGTGTGAGTCAGTGTGAACACGGTGCAGGGAGAGGCGGGAGTCAATGTGAACACGGTGCAGGGAGAGGTGTGAGTCAGTGTGCACACAGAGCAGGGAGAGGTGCGAGTCAGTGTGATCACGGTCTGTGTGCAGGGAGAGGTGTGAGTCAGTGTGAACACGGTGCAGGGAGAGGTGTGAGTCAGTGTGAACACGGTGCAAGGAGAGGTGGGAGTCAGTGAGAACACGGTGAAGGGAGAGGTGTGAGTCAGTGTGAACACGGTACAGGGAGACGTGGGAGTCAGAGTGAACACGTTGCAGGGAGAGGTGTGAGTCCGTGGGATCACGGTGCAGGGAGAGATGTGAATCAGTGTGACCACGGTGAAGGGAGAGGTGTGAGTCCGTGTGATCACGGTGAAGGGAGAGGTATGAGTCAGTGTGATCACGGTGAAGGGAGAGGTGTAAGTCAGTGTGAACACTGTGAAGGGAGAGGTGTGAGTCAGTGTGAACACGGTGCAGGGAGAGTTGTGAGTCAGTGTGATCACGGTGAAGGGAGAGGTGAGAGTCCGTGTGAACATGGCGCAAGGAGAGGTGTGAGTCAGTGTGAACACGGTGCAAGGAGAGGTGGGAGTCAGTGTGAACACGGCGAAGGGAGAGGTGTGAGTCAGTGTGAACACGGTGCAAGGAGAGGTGGGAGTCAGTGAGAACACGGTGCAGGGAGAGGTGGGAGTCAGTGTGAACACGGTACAGGGAGACGTGGGAGTCAGTGTGAACACGTTGCAGGGAGAGGTGTGAGTCCGTGGGATCACGGTGCAGGGAGAGATGTGAATCAGTGTGACCACGGTGAAGGGAGAGGTGTGAGTCCGTGTGATCACGGTGAAGGGAGAGGTGTGAGTCAGTGTGATCACGGTGAAGGGAGAGGTGTGAGTCAGTGTGAACACTGTGAAGGGAGAGGTGTGAGTCAGTGTGAACACAGTGAAGGGAGAGGTGAGAGTCCGTGTGAACATGGTGAAGGGAGAGGTGCGAGTCAGTGTGGTCACGGTCTGTGTGCAGGGAGAGGTGTGAGTCAGTGTGAACACGGTGCAGGGAGAGGTGTGAGTCAGTGTGAACACGGTGCAGGGACAGATGTGAGTCAGTGTGAACACGGTGCAGGGACAGATGTGAGTCAGTGCGAACACGGTGAAGGGAGAGGTGTGAGTCAGTGTGAACACTGTGAAGGGAGAGGTGAGAGTCCGTGTGAACATGGTGAAGGGAGAGGTGTGAGTCAGTGTGAACACGGTGCAGGGAGAGGCGGGAGTCAATGTGAACACGGTGCAGGGAGAGGTGCGAGTCAGTGTGATCACGGTCTGTGTGCAGGGAGAGGTGTGAGTCAGTGTGAACACGGTGCAGGGAGAGGTGTGAGTCAGTGTGAACACGGTGCAAGGAGAGGTGGGAGTCAGTGAGAACACGGTGAAGGGAGAGGTGTGAGTCAGTGTGAACACGGTACAGGGAGACGTGGGAGTCAGAGTGAACACGTTGCAGGGAGAGGTGTGAGTCCGTGGGATCACGGTGCAGGGAGAGATGTGAATCAGTGTGACCACGGTGAAGGGAGAGGTGTGAGTCCGTGTGATCACGGTGAAGGGAGAGGTATGAGTCAGTGTGATCACGGTGAAGGGAGAGGTGTAAGTCAGTGTGAACACTGTGAAGGGAGAGGTGTGAGTCAGTGTGAACACGGTGCAGGGAGAGTTGTGAGTCAGTGTGATCACGGTGAAGGGAGAGGTGAGAGTCCGTGTGAACATGGCGCAAGGAGAGGTGTGAGTCAGTGTGAACACAGCGCAAGGAGAGGCGTGAGTCAGTGTGAACACAGCGCAAGGAGAGGTGTGAGTCAGTGTGAAGACGGTGCAGGGAGAGTTGTGAGTCAGTGTGAATACGGTAAAGGGAGAGGTGTGAGTCAGTGTGATCACGGTGCAGGGAGAGGTGTGAGTCAGTGTGAAGACGGTGCAGGGAGAGGTGTGAGTCAGTGTGAACACGGTGCAGGGAGAGGTGTGAGTCAGTGTGAACACGGTGCAGGTAGAGGTGTGAGTCAGTGTGAACACGGCGCAAGGAGAGGTGTGAGTCGGTGTGAACACGGTGCAAGGAGAGGTGGGAGTCAGTGTGAACACGGTGCAGGGACAGGTATGAGTCAGTGTGAACACAGCGCAAGGAGAGGTGTGAGTCAGAGTGAACACAGCGCAAGGAGAGGTGTGAGTCAGTGTGAACACGGCGCAAGGAGAGGTGTGAGTCAGTGTGAACACGGCGCAAGGAGAGGTGTGAGTCAGTGTGAACACGGTGCAAGGAGAGGTGTGAGTCAGTGTGAACACGGTGCAGGGAGAGGTGTGAGTCAGTGTGAACACGGTGCAGGGAGAGGTGTGAGTCAGTGTGAACACGGTGCAGGGAGAGGTGTGAGTCAGTGTGAACACGGCGCAAGGAGAGGTGTGAGTCGGTGTGAACACGGTGCAAGGAGAGGTGGGAGTCAGTGTGAACACGGTGCAGGGACAGGTATGAGTCAGTGTGAACACAGCGCAAGGAGAGGTGCGAGTCAGTGTGAACACGGCGCAAGGAGATGTGTGAGTCAGAGTGAACACGGTGAAGGGAGAGGTGTGAGTCTGTGTGAACACGGAGAAGGGAGAGGTGTGAGTCAGTGTGAACACGGTACAGGGAGAGGTGGGAGTCAGTGTGAACACGGTGAAGGGAGAGGTGTGAGTCAGTGTGAACATGGCGCAAGGAGAGGTGTGAGTCAGTGTGAACACGGTGCAAGGAGAGGTGGGAGTCAGTGTGAACACGGTGCAGGGACAGGTATGAGTCAGTCTGAACACAGCGCAAGGAGAGGTGTAAGTCAGTGTGAACACAGCACAAGGAGAGGTGTGAGTCAGTGTGAACAAGGTACAGGGAGAGATGTGAGTCAGGGTGAACACGGTGCAGGGAGAGGTGTGAGTCAGTGTGAACACGGTGCAGGGAGAGGTGTGAGTCAGTGTGAACACGGTGCAGCTGGAGGTGTGAGTCAATGTGAACACGGTGCAGGGACAGGTATGAGTCAGTGTGAACACAGCGCAAGGAGAGGTGTGAGTCAGTGTGAACACGGCGCAAGGAGAGGTGTGAGTCAGTGTGAACACGGTGCAAGGAGAGGTGTGAGTCAGTGTGAACACGGTGCAAGGAGAGGTGTGAGTCAGAGTGAACACGGTGCAGGGAGAGGTGTGAGTCAGTGTGAACACGGTGCAGGGAGAGGTGTGAGTCAGTGTGAACACGGTGCAGGGAGAGGTGTGAGTCAGTGTGAACACGGCGCAAGGAGAGGTGTGAGTCGGTGTGAACACGGTGCAAGGAGAGGTGGGAGTCAGTGTGAACACGGTGCAGGGACAGGTATGAGTCAGTGTGAACACAGCGCAAGGAGAGGTGCGAGTCAGTGTGAACACGGCGCAAGGAGATGTGTGAGTCAGAGTGAACACGGTGAAGGGAGAGGTGTGAGTCTGTGTGAACACGGTGAAGGGAGAGGTGTGAGTCAGTGTGAACACGGTACAGGGAGAGGTGGGAGTCAGTGTGAACACGGTGAAGGGAGAGGTGTGAGTCAGTGTGAACATGGCGCAAGGAGAGGTGTGAGTCAGTGTGAACACGGTGCAAGGAGAGGTGGGAGTCAGTGTGAACACGGTGCAGGGACAGGTATGAGTCAGTCTGAACACAGCGCAAGGAGAGGTGTGAGTCAGTGTGAACACAGCACAAGGAGAGTTGTGAGTCAGTGTGAACAAGGTGCAGGGAGAGATGTGAGTCAGGGTGAACACGGTGCAGGGAGAGGTGTGAGTCAGTGTGAACACGGTGCAGGGAGAGGTGTGAGTCAGTGTGAACACGGTGCAGCTGGAGGTGTGAGTCAATGTGAACACGGTGCAGGGACAGGTATGAGTCAGTGTGAACACAGCGCAAGGAGAGGTGTGAGTCAGTGTGAACACGGCGCAAGGAGAGGTGTGAGTCACTGTGAACACGGTGCAAGGAGAGGTGGGAGTCAGTGTGAACACGGTGCAGGGAGAGGTGGGAGTCAGTGTGAACACGGCGAAGGGAGAGGTGTGAGTCAGTATGAACACGGCGCAAGGAGAGGTGTGAGTCAGTGTGAACACGGTGCAAGGAGAGGTGGGAGTCAGTGAGAACACGGTGCAGGGAGAGGTGGGAGTCAGTGTGAACACGGTGAAGGGAGAGGTGTGAGTCAGTGTGAACACGGTGCAGGGAGAGGTGTGAGTCCGTGTGAACACGGTGAAGGGAAAGGTGTGAGTCAGTGTGATCACGGTGAAGGGAGAGGTGTGACTCAGTGTGATCACGGTGAAGGGAGAGGTGTGAGTCAGTGTGAACACGGTGCAGGGAGAGGTGTGAGTCAGTGTGAACATGGTGCAGGGAGAGGTGTGAGTCAGTGTGATCACGGTGCAGGGAGAGGTATGAGTCAGTGTGATCACGGTGAAGGGAGAGGTGTGAGTCAGTGTGATCACGGTGCAGGGAGAGGAGTGAGTCAATGTGAACACGGTGCAGGGAGAGGTGTGAGTCAATGTGAACACGGTGAAGGGAGAGGTGTGAGTCCATGTGAACACGGTGAAGGGAGAGCTGTGAGTCAGTGTGATCACGGTGCAGGGAGTGGTGTGAGTCAATGTGAACACGGTGCAGGGAGAGGTGTGAGCCAATGTGAAAAGGGTGCAGGGAGAGGTGTGAGTCAATGTGAACACGGTGCAGGGAGAGGTGTGAGTCAGGGAGAACATGGTGCAGGGAGAGGTGTGAGTCAGTGTGATCACAGTGAAGGGAGAGGTGTGAGTCTGTGTGATCACGGTGAAGGGAGAGGTGTGAGTCAGTGTGAACACGGTCAGCCATCAGGGAGAGGTGTGAGTCAGTGTGAACACGGTGAAGGAAGAGGAGTGAGTCAGTGTGATCACGGTGAAGGGAGAGTTGTCAGTCAGTGTGATCACGGTCCAGGGAGAGGTGTGCGTCAGTGTGATCACAGTGAAGGGAGAGGTGTGAGTCCGTGTGATCACGGTTAAGGGAGAGGTGTGAGTCAGTGTGATCATGGTGAAGGGAGAGGTGTGAGCCGTGTGATCACGGTTAAGGGAGAGGTGTGAGTCAGTGTGATCATGGTGAAGGGAGAGGTGTGAGTCCATGTGATCACGGTGAAGGGAGAGGTGTGAGTCCGTGTGAACACGGTGAAGGGAGAGATATGAGTCAGTGTGAACACGGTGAAGGGAGAGATATGAGTCAGTGTGAACACGACGAAGGGAAAGGTGTGAGTCAGTGTGATCACAGAGCAGGGAGAGGTGTAAGTCTGTGTGAACACAGCACAGGGAGAGGTGTGAGTCAGTGTGAACACGGTGCAGGGAGAGGTGTGAGTGCGTGTGAACACGGTGAAGGGAGAGGTGTGAGTCAGTGTGATCACGGTGAAGGGACAGGTGTGAGTCAGTGTGATCACGGTGCAGGAAGAGGTGTGAGTCCATGTGAACACGGTGCAGGGAGAGGTGTGAGTCAGTGTGAAAACGGTGCAGGGAGAGGTGTGCGTCCGTGTGAACACGGTGCAGGGAGAGGTGTGCGTCCGTGTGAACACGGTGCAGGGAGAGGTGTGAGTCCGTGTGATCACAGTGCAGGGAGAGGTGAGAGTCAATGTGAACACGGTGAATGGAGAGGAGTGAGTCCGTGTGAACACGGTGAAGTTAGAGGTGTGAGTCAGTGTGAACACGGTGAAGGGGGAGGTGTGAGTCAGTGTGAACACAGTGCAGGGAGAGGTGGGAGTCAGTGTGAACGCGGTGCAGGGAGAGGTGTGAGTCAGTGTGAACACGGTGCAGGGAGAGGTGTGAGTCAGTGTGAACACGGTGCAGGGAGAGGTGTGAGTCAGTGTGAACACGGTGCAGGGAGAGGTGTGAGTCAGTGTGAACACGGTGCAGGGAGAGGTGTGAGTCAGTGTGAACACGGTGCAGGGAGAGGTGTGAGTCAAGGAGAACATGGTGCAGGGAGAGGTGTGAGTCAATGTGAACACGGTGCAGGGAGAGGTGTGAGTCAATGTGAGCACGGTCAGCCATCAGGGACAGGTGTAAGTCTGTGTGAACACAGTGCAGGGAGAGGTGTGAGTCAGTGTGAACACAGTGAAGGGAGAGGTGTGAGTCAGTGTGAACACGGTGAATGGAGAGGTGTGAGTCAGTGTGATCACGGTAAAGGGAGAGGTGTGAGTCCGTGTGATCACGGTCAGCCATCAGGGAGAGGTGTAAGTCTGTGTGAACACGGTGAAGGGAGAGATATGAGTCAGTGTGAACACGACGAAGGGAGAGGTGTGAGTCAGTGTGATCACAGAGCAGGGAGAGGTGTAAGTCTGTGTGAACACGGCACAGGGAGAGGTGTGAGTCAGTGTGAACACGGTGCAGGGAGAGGTGTGGGTGCGTGTGAACACGGTGAAGGGAGAGGTGTGAGTCAGTGTGATTACGGTGAAGGGACAGGTGTGAGTCAGTGTGATCACGGTGCAGGAAGAGGTGTGAGTCCATGTGAACACGGTGCAGGGAGAGGTGTGAGTCGGTGTGAACACGGTGCAAGGAGAGGGGGGAGTCAGTGTGAACACGGTGCAGGGACAGGTATGAGTCAGTGTGAACACAGCGCAAGGAGAGGTGCGAGTCAGTGTGAACACGGCGCAAGGAGATGTGTGAGTCAGAGTGAACACGGTGAAGGGAGAGGTGTGAGTCTGTGTGAACACGGTGAAGGGAGAGGTGTGAGTCAGTGTGAACACGGTACAGGGAGAGGTGGGAGTCAGTGTGAACACGGTGAAGGGAGAGGTGTGAGTCAGTGTGAACATGGCGCAAGGAGAGGTGTGAGTCAGTGTGAACACGGTGCAAGGAGAGGTGGGAGTCAGTGTGAACACGGTGCAGGGACAGGTATGAGTCAGTCTGAACACAGCGCAAGGAGAGGTGTGAGTCAGTGTGAACACAGCACAAGGAGAGTTGTGAGTCAGTGTGAACAAGGTGCAGGGAGAGATGTGAGTCAGGGTGAACACGGTGCAGGGAGAGGTGTGAGTCAGTGTGAACACGGTGCAGGGAGAGGTGTGAGTCAGTGTGAACACGGTGCAGCTGGAGGTGTGAGTCAATGTGAACACGGTGCAGGGACAGGTATGAGTCAGTGTGAACACAGCGCAAGGAGAGGTGTGAGTCAGTGTGAACACGGCGCAAGGAGAGGTGTGAGTCACTGTGAACACGGTGCAAGGAGAGGTGGGAGTCAGTGTGAACACGGTGCAGGGAGAGGTGGGAGTCAGTGTGAACACGGCGAAGGGAGAGGTGTGAGTCAGTATGAACACGGCGCAAGGAGAGGTGTGAGTCAGTGTGAACACGGTGCAAGGAGAGGTGGGAGTCAGTGAGAACACGGTGCAGGGAGAGGTGGGAGTCAGTGTGAACACGGTGAAGGGAGAGGTGTGAGTCAGTGTGAACACGGTGCAGGGAGAGGTGTGAGTCCGTGTGAACACGGTGAAGGGAAAGGTGTGAGTCAGTGTGATCACGGTGAAGGGAGAGGTGTGACTCAGTGTGATCACGGTGAAGGGAGAGGTGTGAGTCAGTGTGAACACGGTGCAGGGAGAGGTGTGAGTCAGTGTGAACATGGTGCAGGGAGAGGTGTGAGTCAGTGTGATCACGGTGCAGGGAGAGGTATGAGTCAGTGTGATCACGGTGAAGGGAGAGGTGTGAGTCAGTGTGATCACGGTGCAGGGAGAGGAGTGAGTCAATGTGAACACGGTGCAGGGAGAGGTGTGAGTCAATGTGAACACGGTGAAGGGAGAGGTGTGAGTCCATGTGAACACGGTGAAGGGAGAGCTGTGAGTCAGTGTGATCACGGTGCAGGGAGTGGTGTGAGTCAATGTGAACACGGTGCAGGGAGAGGTGTGAGCCAATGTGAAAAGGGTGCAGGGAGAGGTGTGAGTCAATGTGAACACGGTGCAGGGAGAGGTGTGAGTCAGGGAGAACATGGTGCAGGGAGAGGTGTGAGTCAGTGTGATCACAGTGAAGGGAGAGGTGTGAGTCTGTGTGATCACGGTGAAGGGAGAGGTGTGAGTCAGTGTGAACACGGTCAGCCATCAGGGAGAGGTGTGAGTCAGTGTGAACACGGTGAAGGAAGAGGAGTGAGTCAGTGTGATCACGGTGAAGGGAGAGTTGTCAGTCAGTGTGATCACGGTCCAGGGAGAGGTGTGCGTCAGTGTGATCACAGTGAAGGGAGAGGTGTGAGTCCGTGTGATCACGGTTAAGGGAGAGGTGTGAGTCAGTGTGATCATGGTGAAGGGAGAGGTGTGAGCCGTGTGATCACGGTTAAGGGAGAGGTGTGAGTCAGTGTGATCATGGTGAAGGGAGAGGTGTGAGTCCATGTGATCACGGTGAAGGGAGAGGTGTGAGTCCGTGTGAACACGGTGAAGGGAGAGATATGAGTCAGTGTGAACACGGTGAAGGGAGAGATATGAGTCAGTGTGAACACGACGAAGGGAAAGGTGTGAGTCAGTGTGATCACAGAGCAGGGAGAGGTGTAAGTCTGTGTGAACACAGCACAGGGAGAGGTGTGAGTCAGTGTGAACACGGTGCAGGGAGAGGTGTGAGTGCGTGTGAACACGGTGAAGGGAGAGGTGTGAGTCAGTGTGATCACGGTGAAGGGACAGGTGTGAGTCAGTGTGATCACGGTGCAGGAAGAGGTGTGAGTCCATGTGAACACGGTGCAGGGAGAGGTGTGAGTCAGTGTGAAAACGGTGCAGGGAGAGGTGTGCGTCCGTGTGAACACGGTGCAGGGAGAGGTGTGCGTCCGTGTGAACACGGTGCAGGGAGAGGTGTGAGTCCGTGTGATCACAGTGCAGGGAGAGGTGAGAGTCAATGTGAACACGGTGAATGGAGAGGAGTGAGTCCGTGTGAACACGGTGAAGTTAGAGGTGTGAGTCAGTGTGAACACGGTGAAGGGGGAGGTGTGAGTCAGTGTGAACACAGTGCAGGGAGAGGTGGGAGTCAGTGTGAACGCGGTGCAGGGAGAGGTGTGAGTCAGTGTGAACACGGTGCAGGGAGAGGTGTGAGTCAGTGTGAACACGGTGCAGGGAGAGGTGTGAGTCAGTGTGAACACGGTGCAGGGAGAGGTGTGAGTCAGTGTGAACACGGTGCAGGGAGAGGTGTGAGTCAGTGTGAACACGGTGCAGGGAGAGGTGTGAGTCAGTGTGAACACGGTGCAGGGAGAGGTGTGAGTCAGGGAGAACATGGTGCAGGGAGAGGTGTGAGTCAATGTGAACACGGTGCAGGGAGAGGTGTGAGTCAATGTGAGCACGGTCAGCCATCAGGGACAGGTGTAAGTCTGTGTGAACACAGTGCAGGGAGAGGTGTGAGTCAGTGTGAACACAGTGAAGGGAGAGGTGTGAGTCAGTGTGAACACGGTGAATGGAGAGGTGTGAGTCAGTGTGATCACGGTAAAGGGAGAGGTGTGAGTCCGTGTGATCACGGTCAGCCATCAGGGAGAGGTGTAAGTCTGTGTGAACACGGTGAAGGGAGAGATATGAGTCAGTGTGAACACGACGAAGGGAGAGGTGTGAGTCAGTGTGATCACAGAGCAGGGAGAGGTGTAAGTCTGTGTGAACACGGCACAGGGAGAGGTGTGAGTCAGTGTGAACACGGTGCAGGGAGAGGTGTGGGTGCGTGTGAACACGGTGAAGGGAGAGGTGTGAGTCAGTGTGATTACGGTGAAGGGACAGGTGTGAGTCAGTGTGATCACGGTGCAGGAAGAGGTGTGAGTCCATGTGAACACGGTGCAGGGAGAGGTGTGAGTCAGTGTGAAAACGGTGCAGGGAGAGGTGTGCGTCCGTGTGATCACAGTGCAGGGAGAGGTGAGAGTCAATGTGAACACGGTGAAGGGAGAGGAGTGAGTCCGTGTGAACACGGTGAAGTGAGAGGTGTGAGTCAGTGTGAACACGGTGAAGGGGGAGGTGTGAGTCAGTGTGAACACAGTGCAGGGAGAGGTGGGAGTCAGTGTGAACACGGTGCAGGGAGAGGTGTGAGTCAGTGTGAACACGGTGCAGGGAGAGGTGTGAGTCAGTGTGAACACGGAGCAGGGAGAGGTGTGAGTCAGTGTGATCACGGTGCAGGGAGAGGTGTGAGTCAGTGTGAACATGGTGCAGGGAGAGGTGTGAGTCAGAGTGATCACGGTGCAGGGAGAGGTGTGAGTCAATGTGAAAATGGTGCAGGGAGAGGAGTGAGTCAATGTGAACACGGTGCAGGGAGAGGTGTGAGTCAATGTGAACACGGTGAAGGGAGAGGTGTGAGTCCATGTGAACACGGTGAAGGGAGAGCTGTGAGTCAGTGTGATCACGGTGCAGGGAGTGGTGTGAGTCAATGTGAACACGGTGCAGGGAGAGGTGTGAGCCAATGTGAAAAGGGTGCAGGGAGAGGTGTGAGTCAATGTGAACACGGTGCAGGGAGAGGTGTGAGTCTGTGAGAACATGGTGCAGGGAGAGGTGTGAGTCAGTGTGATCACGGTGAAGGGAGAGGTGTGAGTCTGTGTGATCACGGTGAAGGGAGAGGTGTGAGTCAGTGTGAACACGGTGAAGGAAGAGGACTGAGTCAGTGTGATCACGGTGAAGGGAGAGTTGTCAGTCAGTGTGATCACGGTCCAGGGAGAGGTGTGCGTCAGTGTGATCACAGTGAAGGGAGAGGTGTCAGTCAGTGTGATCACGGTGAAGGGAGAGGTGTGAGTCAGTATGATCACGGTGAAGGGAGAGGTGTGAGTCCGTGTGATCACGGTTAAGGGAGAGGTGTGAGTCAGTGTGATCATGGTGAAGGGAGAGGTGTGAGTCCGTGTGATCACGGTGAAGGGGGAGGTGTGAGTCCGTGTGAAAACGGTGCAGGGAGAGGTGTGAGTCAGTGTGAACACGGTGCAGGGAGAGGTGAGAGTCAATGTTAACACGGTGAAGGGAGAGGAGTGAGTCCGTGTGAACACGGTGAAGTTAGAGGTGTGAGTCCGTGTGAACACGGTGAAGGGGGAGGTGTGAGACAGTGTGATCACAGTGCAGGGAGAGGTGTGAGTCAGTGTGATCACGGTGCAGGGAGAGGTGTGAGTCCATGTGAACACGGTGCAGGGAGAGGTGTGAGTCAGTGTGAACACGGTGCAGGGTGAGGTGTGAGTCAGTGTGATCACGGTGAAGGGAGAGGTGTGAGTCAGTGTGATCACGGTGAAGGGAGAGGTGTGAGTCCGTATGAACAAGGTGCAGGGAGAGGTGTGAGTCCGTGTGAAAACGGTGAAGGGAGAGGTGTGAGTCCGTGTGAACACGGTGCAGGGAGAGGTGTGAGTCAGTGTGAACACGGTGCAGGGAGAGGTGTGAGTCCGTGTGAACACGGTGAAGGGAGAGGTGTGAGTCAGTGTGATCACGGTGAAGGGAGAGGTGTGAGTCAGTGTGATAACGGTGCAGGAAGAGGTGTGAATCCGTGAGAACACGGTGCAGGGAGAGGTGTGAGTCAGTGTGAACACAGTGCAGGGAGAGGTGGGAGTCAGTGTGAACACGGTGCAGGGAGAGGTGTGAGTCAGTGTGAACACGGTGCAGGGAGAGGTGTGAGTCAGTGTGAACACGGTGCAGGGAGAGGTGTGAGTCCGTGTGATCACGGTCAGCCATCAGGGAGAGGTGTAAGTCTGTGTGAACACGGTGAAGGGAGAGATATGAGTCAGTGTGAACACGACGAAGGGAGAGGTGTGAGTCAGTGTGATCACAGAGCAGGGAGAGCTGTAAGTCTGTGTGAACACGGCACAGGGAGAGGTGTGAGTGCGTGTGAACACGGTGAAGGGAGAGGTGTGAGTCAGTGTGATCACGGTGAAGGGACAGGTGTGAGTCAGTGTGATCACGGTGCAGTAAGAGGTGTGAGTCCATTGGAACACGGTGCAGGGAGAGGTGTGAGGCAGTGTGAAAACGGTGCAGGGAGAGGTGTGCTTCCGTGTGAACACGGTGCAGGGAGAGGTGTGAGTCAGTGTGAACACAGTGCAGGGAGAGGTGTGAGTCCGTGTGATCACAGTGCAGGGAGAGGTGAGAGTCAATGTGAACACGGTGAAGGGAGAGGAGTGAGTCCGTGTGAACACGGTGAAGTTAGAGGTGTGAGTCAGTGTGAACACGGTGAAGGGGGAGGTGTGAGTCAGTGTGAACACAGTGCAGGGAGAGGTGGGAGTCAGTGTGAACACAGTGCAGGGAGAGGTGTGAGTCAGTGTGAACATGGTGCAGGGAGAGGTGTGAGTCAGTGTGAACACGGTGCAGGGAGAGGTATGAGTCAGTGTGATCACGGTGAAGGGAGAGGTGTGAGTCAGTGTGATCACGGTGAAGGGAGAGGTGTGAGTCAGTGTGATCACGGTGCAGGGAGAGGTGTGAGTCAATGTGAACACGGTGCAGGGAGAGGTGTGACCCAATGTGAAAAGGGTGCAGGGAGAGGTGTGAGTCAATGTGAACACGGTGCAGGGAGAGGTGTGAGTCAGTGAGAACATGGTGCAGGGAGAGGTGTGAGTCAGTGTGATCACGGTGAAGGGAGAGGTGTGAGTCTGTGTGATCACGGTGAAGGGAGAGGTGTGAGTCAGTGTGAACACGGTGAAGGGAGAGGTGTGAGTCAGTGTGAACACGGTCAGCCATCAGGGAGAGGTGTGAGTCAGTGTGAACACGGTGCAGGGAGAGGTGTGAGTCAGTGTGATCACGGTGAAGGGAGAGGTGTGAGTCAGTGTGAACACGGTCAGCCATCAGGGAGAGGTGTGAGTCAGTGTGAACACGGTGAAGGAAGAGGAGTGAGTCAGTATGATCACGGTGAAGGGAGAGTTGTCAGTCAGTGTGATCACGGTCCAGGGAGAGGTGTGCGTCAGTGTGATCACAGTGAAGGGAGAGGTGTGAGTCAGTGTGATCACGGTGAAGGGAGAGGTGTGAGTCCGTGTGATCACGGTTAAGGGAGAGGTGTGAGTCAGTGTGATCATGGTGAAGGGAGAGGTGTGAGTCCGTGTGATCACGGTGAAGGGGGAGGTGTGAGTCCGTGTGAAAACGGTGCAGGGAGAGGTGTGAGCCCGTGTGAACACGGTGCAGGGAGAAGTGTGAGTCAGTGTGAACACGGTGCAGGGAGAGGTGTGAGTCCGTGTGATCACAGTGCAGGGAGAGGTGAGAGTCAATGTTAACACGGTGAAGGGAGAGGAGTGAGTCCGTGTGAACACGGTGAAGTTAGAGGTGTGAGTCCGTGTGAACACGGTGAAGGGGGAGGTGTGAGACAGTGTGATCACAGTGCAGGGAGAGGTGTGAGTCAGTGTGATCACGGTGCAGGGAGAGGTGTGAGTCCATGTGAACACGGTGAAGGGGGAGGTGTGAGACAGTGTGATCACAGTGCAGGGAGAGGTGTGAGTCCGTGTGAACACGGTGAAGGGGGAGGTGTGAGACAGTGTGATCACAGTGCAGGGAGAGGTGTGAGTCAGTGTGATCACGGTGCAGGGAGAGGTGTGAGTCCATGTGAACACGGTGCAGGGTGAGGTGTGAGTCAGTGTGATCACGGTGAAGGGAGAGGTGTGAGTCAATGTGATCACGGTGCAGGAAGAGGTGTGAGTCCGTATGAACACGGTGCAGGGAGAGGTGTGAGTCCGTGTGAAAACGGTGAAGGGAGAGGTGTGAGTCCGTGTGAACACGGTGCAGGGAGAGGTGTGAGTCAGTGTGAACACGGTGCAGGGAGAGGTGTGAGTCCGTGTGAACACGGTGAAGGGAGAGGTGTGAGTCAGTGTGATCACGGTGAAGGGAGAGGTGTGAGTCAGTGTGATAACGGTGCAGGAAGAGGTGTGAGTCCGTGTGAACACGGTGCAGGGAGAGGTGTGAGTCAGTGTGAAAACGGTGCAGGGAGAGGTGTGAGTCCGTGTGAACACGGTGCAGGGAGAGGTGTGAGTCAGTGTGATCACGGTGCAGGGAGAGGTGTGAGTCCGTGTGAACACGGTGCAGGGAGAGGTGTGAGTCCGTGTGAACACGGTGCAGGGAGAGGTGTGAGTCAGTGTGATCACGGTCAGCCATCAGGGAGAGGTGTGAGTCCGTGTGATCACAGTGCAGGGAGAGGTGTGAGTCAATGTGAACACGGTGAAGGGAGAGGTGTGAGTCCGTGTGAACATGGTGAAGGGAGAGGTGTGAGTCAGGGTGAACACGGTGAAGGGAGAGGTGTGAGTCAGTGTGATCACGGTGCAGGGAGAGGTGTGAGTCCGTGTGAACATGGTGAAGGGAGAGGTGTGAGTCAGGGTGAACACAGTGAAGGGAGAGGTGTGAGTCAGTGTGAACACGGTGCAGGGAGAGGTGTGAGTCAGTGTGAACACGGTGCAGGGAGAGGTGTGAGTCAGTGTGATCACGGTGAAGGGAGAGGTGTGAGTCAGTGTGAACATGGTGCAGGGAGAGGTGTGAGTCAGTGTGATCATGGTGCAGGGAGAGGTGTGAGTCCGTGTGATCACGGTGAAGGGAGAGGTGTGAGTCAGTGTGATCTCGGTGCAGGAAGAGGTGTGAGTCAGTGTGAACACAGTGCAGGGGGAGGTGTGAGTCAGTGTGAACACAGTGCAGGGAGAGGTGAGAGTCAGTGTGAACACAGTGCAGGGGGAGGTGTGAGTCAGTGTGATCACGGTGCAGGGAGAGGTGTGAGTCAATGTGAACACGGAGCAGGGAGTGGTGAGAGTCAGTGTGATCATGGTGCAGGGAGAGGTGTGAGTCCGTGTGAACACGGTGCAGGGAGAGGTGTGAGTCAGTGTGAACACAGTGCAGGGGGAGGTGTGAGTCAGTGTGAACACAGTGCAGGGAGAGGTGAGAGTCAGTGTGAACACGGTGCAGGGAGAGGTGTGAGTCAGTGTGATCACGGTGCAGGGGGAGGAGTGAGTCAGTGTGATCACGGTGCAGGGAGAGGTGTGAGTCAATGTGAACACGGAGCAGGGAGTGGTGAGAGTCAGTGTGAACACGGTGCAGGGAGAGGTGTGAGTCCGTGTGATCACAGTGCAGGGGGAGGTGTGAGTCAGTGTGAACACGGTGCAGGGAGAGGTGTGAGTCAGTGTGATCACGGTGCAGGGAGAGGTGTGAGTCAGTGTGATCACGGTGAAGGGAGAGGTGTGAGTCAGTGTGATCACGGTGCAGGGAGAGGAGCGAGTCAATGTGAACACGGTGCAGGGAGAGGTGTGAGTCTGTGTGAACACGGCGAAGGGAGAGGTGTGAGTCCGTGTGATCACGGTGAAGGGAGAGGTGTGAGTCAGTGTGATGACGGTGAAGGGAGAGGTGTGAGTCAGTGTGATCACGGTGAACGGAGAGGTGTGAGTCAGTGTGATCACGGTGAAGGGAGAGGTGTGAGTCAGTGTGATCACGGTGAAGGGAGAGGTGTGAGTCAATGTGATCACGGTCAGCCATCAGGGAGAGGTGTAAGTCTGTGTGAACACAGTGCAGGGAGAGGTGTGAGTCAGTGTGAACACAGTGAAGGGAGAGGTGTGAGTCAGTGTGAACACGGTGAAGGGAGAGGTGTGAGTCAGTGTGATCACGGTGAAGGGAGAGGTGTAAGTCTGTGTGAACACGGTGCAGGGAGAGGTGTGAGTCCGTGTGATCACGGTCAGCCATCAGGGAGAGGTGTAAGTCAGTGTGAACACAGTGAAGGGAGAGGTGTGAGTCAGTGTGAACACGGTGAAGGGAGAGGTGTGAGTCAGTGTGATCACGGTGAAGGGAGAGGTGTAAGTCTGTGTGAACACGGTGCAGGGAGAGGTGTGAGTCCGTGTGATCACGGTCAGCCATCAGGGAGAGGTGTAAGTCAGTGTGAACACGGTGAAGGGAGAGGTGTGAGTCAGTGTGATCACGGTGAAGGGAGAGGTGTAAGTCTGTGTGAACACGGTGCAGGGAGAGGTGTGAGTCAGTGTGAACACGGTGCAGGGAGAGGTGTGAGTCAGTGTGAACACGGTGCAGGGAGAGGTGTAAGTCTGTGTGAACACGGTGAAGGGAGAGATATGAGTCAGTGTGAACACGACGAAGGGAGAGGTGTGAGTCAGTGTGATCACAGAGGAGGGAGAGGTGTAAGTCTGTGTGAACACGGCACAGGGAGAGGTGTGAGTCAGTGTGAACACGGTGCAGGGAGAGGTGTGAGTGCGTGTGAACACGGTGAAGGGAGAGGTGTGAGTCAGTGTGATCACGGTGAAGGGAGAGGTGTGAGTCAGTGTGATGACGGTGAAGGGAGAGGTGTGAGTCAGTGTGATCACGGTGAAGGGAGAGGTGTGAGTCAGTGTGATCACGGTGAAGGGAGAGGTGTGAGTCAGTGTGATCACGGTGAAGGGAGAGGTGTGAGTCAATGTGATCACGGTCAGCCATCAGGGAGAGGTGTAAGTCTGTGTGAACACAGTGCAGGGAGAGGTGTGAGTCAGTGTGAACACAGTGAAGGGAGAGGTGTGAGTCAGTGTGAACACGGTGAAGGGAGAGGTGTGAGTCAGTGTGATCACGGTGAAGGGAGAGGTGTAAGTCTGTGTGAACACGGTGCAGGGAGAGGTGTGAGTCCGTGTGATCACGGTCAGCCATCAGGGAGAGGTGTAAGTCAGTGTGAACACAGTGAAGGGAGAGGTGTGAGTCAGTGTGAACACGGTGAAGGGAGAGGTGTGAGTCAGTGTGATCACGGTGAAGGGAGAGGTGTAAGTCTGTGTGAACACGGTGCAGGGAGAGGTGTGAGTCAGTGTGAACACGGTGCAGGGAGAGGTGTGAGTCAGTGTGAACACGGTGCAGGGAGAGGTGTAAGTCTGTGTGAAAACGGTGAAGGGAGAGGTGTGAGTCAGTGTGAACACGGCGCAGGGAGAGGTGTGAGTCCGTGTGATCACAGTGCAGGGAGAGGTGAGAGTCAATGTTAACACGGTGAAGGGAGAGGAGTGAGTCCGTGTGAACACGGTGAAGTTAGAGGTGTGAGTCCGTGTGAACACGGTGAAGGGGGAGGAGTGAAACAGTGTGATCACAGTGCAGGGAGAGGTGTGAGTCAATGTGATCACGGTCAGCCATCAGGGAGAGGTGTAAGTCTGTGTGAACACAGTGCAGGGAGAGGTGTGAGTCAGTGTGAACATAGTGAAGGGAGAGGTGTGAGTCAGTGTGAACACGGTGAAGGGAGAGGTGTGAGTCAGTGTGATCACGGTGAAGGGAGAGGTGTAAGTCTGTGTGAACACGGTGCAGGGAGAGGTGTGAGTCCGTGTGATCACGGTCAGCCATCAGGGAGAGGTGTAAGTCTGTGTGAACACGGTGAAGGGAGAGATATGAGTCAGTGTGAACACGACGAAGAGAGAGGTGCGAGTCAGTGTGATCACAGAGCAGGGAGAGGTGTAAGTCTGTGTGAACACGGCACAGGGAGAGGTGTGAGTCAGTGTGAACACGGTGCAGGGAGAGGTGTGAGTGCGTGTGAACACGGTGAAGGGAGAGGTGTGAGTCAGTGTGATCATGGTGAAGGGAGAGGTGTGAGTCAGTGTGAAAACGGTGCAGGGAGAGGTGTGAGTCCGTGTGATCACAGTGCAGGGAGAGGTGTGAGTCAATGTGAACACGGTGAAGGGAGAGGTGTGAGTCCGTGTGAACACGGTGAAGGGAGAGGTGTGAGTCAGGGTGAACACGTTGAAGGGGGAGGTGTGAGTCAGTGTGATCACAGTGCAGGGAGAGGTGCGAGTCAGTGTGAATACGGTGCAGGGAGAGGTGTGAGTCAGTGTGATCACGGTGAAGGGAGAGGTGTGAGTCAGTGTGATCTCGGTGCAGGAAGAGGTGTGAGTCCGTGTGAACACGGTGCAGGGAGAGGTGTGAGTCAGTGTGAACACGGTGCAGGGAGAGGTGTGAGTCAGTGTGAAAACGGTGCAGGGAGAGGTGTGAGTCCGTGTGATCACAGTGCAGGGAGAGGTGTGAGTCAGTGTGAACACCGTGCAGGGAGAGGTGTGAGTCAGTGTGAAAACGGTGCAGGGAGAGGTGTGAGTCCGTGTGATCACAGTGCAGGGAGAGGTGTGAGTCAATGTGAACACGGTGAAGGGAGAGGTGTGAGTCCGTGTGAACACGGTGAAGGGAGAGGTGTGAGTCAGGGTGAACACGGTGAAGGGGGAGGTGTGAGTCAGTGTGATCACAGTGCAGTGAGAGGTGTGAGTCAGTGTGAACATGGTGCAGGAAGAGGTGTGAGTCCGTGTGCACACGGTGCAGGGAGAGGTGTGAGTCAGTGTGAAAACGGTGCAGGGAGAGGTGTGAGTCCGTGTGATCACAGTGCAGGGAGAGGTGTGAGTCAATGTGAACACGGTGAAGGGAGAGGTGTGAGTCCGTGTGAACACGGTGAAGGGAGAGGTGTGAGTCAGGGTGAACACGGTGAAGGGGGAGGTGTGAGTCAGTGTGATCACAGTGCAGGGAGAGGTGTGAGTCAGTGTTAACACGGTGCAGGGAGAGGTGTGAGTCAGTGTGATCTCGGTGCAGGAAGAGGTGTGAGTCCGTGTGAACACGGTGCAGGGAGAGGTGTGAGTCAGTGTGAACAGAGTGCAGGGAGAGGTGTGAGTCAGTGTGATCACGGTGAAGGGAGAGGTGTGAGTCAGTGTGAAGACGGTGAAGGGAGAGGTGTGAGTCAGTGTGAACACGGTGCAGGGAGAGGTGAGAGTCAGTGTGAACACAGTGCAGGGGGAGGTGTGAGTCAGTGTGATCACGGTGCAGGGAGAGGTGTGAGTCAATGTGAACACGGTGCAGGGAGAGGAGCGAGTCAGTGTGATCATGGTGCAGGGAGAGGTGTGAGTCTCTGTGATCACGGTGAAGGGAGTGGTGTGCGTCAGTGTGATCACGGTGCAGGGAGAGGAGCGAGTCAATGTGAACACGGTGCAGGGAGAGGTGTGAGTCTGTGTGATCACGGTGAAGGGAGAGGTGTGAGTCAGTGTGATCACGGTGAAGGGAGAGGTGTGAGTCCGTGTGATCACGGTGAAGGGAGAGGTGTGAGTCAGTGTGATGACGGTGAAGGGAGAGGTGTGAGTCAGTGTGATCACGGTGAAGGGAGAGGTGTGAGTCAGTGTGATCACGGTGAAGGGAGAGGTGTGAGTCAATGTGAACACGGTGCAGGGAGAGGTGTGAGTCAATGTGATCACGGTCAGCCATCAGGGAGAGGTGTAAGTCTGTGTGAACACAGTGCAGGGAGAGGTGTGAGTCAGTGTGAACACAGTGAAGGGAGAGGTGTGAGTCAGTGTGATCACGGTGAAGGGAGAGGTGAGAGTCGGTGTGAACACGGTGCAAGGAGAGGTGTGAGTCATTGTGAACACGGTGCAGCGAGAGGTGTGAGTCAGTGTGAACAAGGTGCAGGGAGAGGTGTGAGTCAGTGTGAACACGGTGCAGGGAGAGGTGTGAGTCAGTGTGATCACGGTGAAGGGAGAGGTGTGAGTCAGTGAGAAAAAGGTGCAGGGAGAGGTGTGAACACGGTGCAGGGAGAGGTGTGAGTCCGTGTGAACACGGTGTAGGGAGAGGTGTGAGTCATTGTGATCACGGTGAAGGGAGAGGTGTGAGTACGTGTGAACACAGTGCAGGGAGAGGTGTGAGTCAGTGTGAACACGGTGCAGGGAGAGGTGTGAGTCAGTGTGAACACGGTGCAGGGAGAGGTGTGAGTCAGTGTGAACACGGTGCAGGGAGAGGTGGGAGTCAGTGTGAACACGGTGCAGGGAGAGGTGTGAGTCAGTGTGAAGACGGTGCAGGGAGAAGTGTGAGTCAGTGTGAACACGGTGCAGGGAGAGGTGAGAGTCAGTGTGAACACAGTGCAGGGAGAGGTGTGAGTCAGTGTGATCACGGTGCAGGGAGAGGTGTGAGTCAATGTGAACACGGTGCAGGGAGTGGTGAGAGTCAGTGTGAACACGGTGCAGGGAGAGGTGTGAGTCAGTGTGAACACGGTGCAGGGAGAGGTGTGAGTTAGTGTGATCACGGTGCAGGGAGAGGTGTGAGTCAGTGTGATCACGGTGAAGGGAGAGGTGTGAGTCAGTGTGATCACAGTGCAGGGAGAGGAGCGAGTCAATGTGAACACGGTGCAGGGAGAGGTGTGAGTCAATGTGAACACGGTAAAGGGAGAGGTGTGAGTCCGTGTGAACACGGCGAAGGGAGAGGTGTGAGTCAGTGTGATCACGGTGAAGGGAGAGGTGTGAGTCAGTGTGATCACGGTGAAGGAAGAGGTGTGAGTCAGTGTGATCACGGTGAAGGGAGAGGTGTGAGTCAGTGTGAACACGGTGCAGGGAGAGGTGTGAGTCAATGTGAAAAGGGTGCAGGGAGAAGTGTGAGTCAGTGTGATCACGGTCAGCCATCAGGGAGAGGTGTAAGTCTGTGTCAACACAGTGCAGGGAGAGGTGTGAGTCAGTGTGAACACAGTGAAGGGAGAGGTGTGTGCCAGTGTGAACACGGTGAAGGGAGAGGTGTGAGTCAGTGTGATCACGGTGAAGGGAGAGTTGAGAGTCCGTGTGAACACGGTGCAAGGAGAGGTGTGAGTCATTGTGAACACGGTGCAGGGAGAGGTGTGAGTCAGTGTGATCACGGTGAAGGGAGAAGTGTGAGTCAGTGTGAAAAAGGTGCAGGGAGAGGCGTGAACACGGTGCAGGGAGAGGTGTGAGTCCGTGTGAACACAGTGCAGGGAGAGGTGTGAGTCAGTGTGAACACGGTGCAGGGAGAGGTGTGAGTCAGTGTGAACATGGTGCAGGGAGAGGTGTGAGTCATTGTGATCACGGTGAAGGGAGAGGTGTGAGTACGTGTGAACACGGTGCAGGGAGAGGTGTGATTCAGTGTGAACACGGTGCAGGGAGAGGTGTGAGTCAGTGTGAACACGGTGCAGGGAGAGGTGTGAGTCAGTGTGATCATGGTGAAGGGAGAGGTGTGAGTCAGTGTGATCACGGTCAGCCATCAGGGACAGGTGTGAGTCCGTGTGCACACGGTGCAGGGAGAGGTGTGAGTCAGAGTGATCACGGTGAAAGGAGAGGCGTGATTCAGCGTGATCACGGCGAAGGGAGAGGTGTAAGTCTGTGTGAACACGGAGCAGGGAGAGGTGTGAGTCAGTGTGATCACGGTGAAGGGAGAGGTGTGAGTCAGTGTGATCACGGTGAAGGGAGAGGTGTGAGTCAGTGTGAACACGGTGAAGGGAGAGGTGTGAGTCAGTGTGAACAAGGTGCAGGGAGAGGTGTGAGTCAGTGTGAACAAGGTGCAGGGAGAGGTGTGAGTCAGTGTGATCACTGTGAAGGGAGAGGTGTGAGTCCGTGTGAACACGGTGCAGGGAGAGGTGTGAGTCAGTGTGAACATGGTGCAGGGAGAGGTGTGAGTCAGTGTGAACACGGTGCAGGGAGAGGTGTGAGTCAGTGTGAACATGGTGCAGGGAGAGGTGTGAGTCAGTGTGATCATGGTGCAGGGAGAGGTGTGAGTCAGTGTGATCACGGTGAAGGGAGAGGTGTGAGTCAGTGTGGTCACGGTGCAGGGAGAGGAGCGAGTGAATGTGAACACGGTGCAGGGAGAGGTGTGAGTCAATGTGAAAAGGGTGCAGGGAGAAGTGTGAGTCAGTGTGATCACGGTCAGCCATCAGGGAGAGGTGTAAGTCTGTGTGAACACAGTGCAGGGAGAGGTGTGAGTCAGTGTGAACACGGCGAAGGGAGAGGTGTGAGTCCGTGTGAACACGGCAAAGGAAGAGGTGTGAGTCCGTGTGATCACGGTGAAGGGAGAGGTGTGAGTCAGTGTGATCACGGTGAAGGGAGAGGTGTGAGTCAGTGTGATCACGGTGAAGGGAGAGGTGTGAGTCAGTGTGAACACGGTGAAGGGAGAGGTGTGAGTCAATGTGAAAAGGGTGCAGGGAGAAGTGTGAGTCAGTGTGATCACGGTCAGCCATCAGGGAGAGGTGTAAGTCTGTGTGAACACAGTGCAGGGAGAGGTGTGAGTCAGTGTGAACACAGTGAAGGGAGAGGTGTGAGTCAGTGTGAACACGGTGAAGGGAGAGGTGTGAGTCAGTGTGATCACGGTGCAAGGAGAGGTGTGAGTCATTGTGAACACGATGCAGCGAGAGGTGTGAGTCAGTGTGAACAAGGTGCAGGGAGAGGTGTGAGTCAGTGTGAACAAGGTGCAGGGAGAGGTGTGAGTCAGTGTGAACACGGTGCAGGGAGAGGTGTGAGTCAGTGTGATCACGGTGAAGGGAGAGGTGTGAGTCAGTGAGAAAAAGGTGCAGGGAGAGGTGTGAACACGGTGCAGGGAGAGGTGTGAGTCCGTGTGAACACGGTGAAGGGAGAGGTGTGAGTCAGTGTGAACACGGTGCAGGGAGAGGTGTGAGTCATTGTGATCACGGTGAAGGGAGAGCTGTGAGTCAGTGTGAACACGGTGAAGGGAGAGGTGTGAGTCCGTGTGATCACGGTGAAGGGAGAGGTGTGAGTCCGTGTTATCACGGTGAAGGGAGAGGTGTGAGTCCGTGTGAACACGGTGCAGGGAGAGGTGTGAGTCAGTGTGTTCACAGTGAAGGGAGAGGTGTGAGTCCGTGTGATCACGGTGAAGGGAGAGGTGTGAGTCAGGGTGATCACAGTGAAGGGAGAGGTGTGAGTCAGTGTGATCACAGTGAAGGGAGAGGTGTGAGTCAGTGTGATCACGGTGAAGGGAGACGAGTGAGTCAGTGTGATCACGGTGAAGGGAGAGGTGTGAGTCAGTGTGAACACGGTGAAGGGAGAGGTGTGAGTCCGTGTGATCACGGTGAAGGGAGAGGTGTGAGTCCGTGTCATCACGGTGAAGGGAGAGGTATGAGTCAGTGTGAACACGGTGCAGGGAAAGGTGTGAGTCAGTGTGAACACGGTCAGCCATCAGGGAGAGGTGTAAGTCTGTGTGAACACGGTGAAGGGAGAGATATGAGTCAGTGTGAACACGACAAAGGGAGAGGTGTGAGTCAGTGTGATCACAGAGCAGGGAGAGGTGTAAGTCTGTGTGAACACGGTGAAGGGAGAGGTGTGAGTCAGTGTGATCACGGTGCAGGGAGAGGAGCGAGTGAATGTGAACACGGTGCAGGGAGAGGTGTGAGTCAATGTGAAAAGGGTGCAGGGAGAAGTGTGAGTCAGTGTGATCACGGTCAGCCATCAGGGAGAGGTGTAAGTCTGTGTGAACACAGTGCAGGGAGAGGTGTGAGTCAGTGTGAACACGGCGAAGGGAGAGGTGTGAGTCCGTGTGAACACGGCAAAGGAAGAGGTGTGAGTCCGTGTGATCACGGTGAAGGGAGAGGTGTGAGTCAGTGTGATCACGGTGAAGGGAGAGGTGTGAGTCAGTGTGATCACGGTGAAGGGAGAGGTGTGAGTCAGTGTGAACACGGTGAAGGGAGAGGTGTGAGTCAATGTGAAAAGGGTGCAGGGAGAAGTGTGAGTCAGTGTGATCACGGTCAGCCATCAGGGAGAGGTGCAAGTCTGTGTGAACACAGTGCAGGGAGAGGTGTGAGTCAGTGTGAACACAGTGAAGGGAGAGGTGTGAGTCAGTGTGAACACGGTGAAGGGAGAGGTGTGAGTCAGTGTGAACACGGTGCAAGGAGAGGTGTGAGTCATTGTGAACACGATGCAGCGAGAGGTGTGAGTCAGTGTGAACAAGGTGCAGGGAGAGGTGTGAGTCAGTGTGAACAAGGTGCAGGGAGAGGTGTGAGTCAGTGTGAACACGGTGCAGGGAAAGGTGTGAGTCAGTGTGATCACGGTGAAGGGAGAGGTGTGAGTCAGTGAGAAAAAGGTGCAGGGAGAGGTGTGAACACGGTGCAGGGAGAGGTGTGAGTCCGTGTGAACACGGTGAAGGGAGAGGTGTGAGTCAGTGTGAACACGGTGCAGGGAGAGGTGTGAGTCATTGTGATCACGGTGAAGGGAGAGCTGTGAGTCAGTGTGAACACGGTGAAGGGAGAGGTGTGAGTCCGTGTGATCACGGTGAAGGAAGAGGTGTGAGTCCGTGTTATCACGGTGAAGGGAGAGGTGTGAGTCCGTGTTATCACGGTGAAGGGAGAGGTGTGAGTCCGTGTGAACACGGTGCAGGGAGAGGTGTGAATCCGTGTGAACAAGGTGCAGGGAGAGGTGTGAGTCAGTGTGTTCACAGTGAAGGGAGAGGTGTGAGTCCGTGTGATCACGGTGAAGGGAGAGGTGTGAGTCAGGGTGATCACAGTGAAGGGAGAGGTGTGAGTCAGTGTGATCACGGTGAAGGGAGAGGTGTGAGTCAGTGTGAAAAAGGTGCAGGGAGAGGCGTGAACACGGTGCAGGGAGAGGTGTGAGTCCGTGTGAACACGGTGCAGGTAGAGGTGTGAGTCAGTGTGAACACGGTGCAGGGAGAGGTGTGAGTCAGTGTGAACATGGTGCAGGGAGAGGTGTGAGTCATTGTGATCACGGTGAAGGGAGAGGTGTGAGTACGTGTGAACACGGTGCAGGGAGAGGTGTGAGTCAGTGTGAACACGGTGCAGGGAGAGGTGTGAGTCAGTGTGATCATGGTGAAGGGAGAGGTGTGAGTCAGTGTGATCACGGTCAGCCATCAGGGACAGGTGTGAGTCCGTGTGCACACGGTGCAGGGAGAGGTGTGAGTCAGAGTGATCACGGTGAAAGGAGAGGCGTGATTCAGCGTGATCACGGCGAAGGGAGAGGTGTAAGTCTGTGTGAACACGGAGCAGGGAGAGGTGTGAGTCAGTGTGATCACGGTGAAGGGAGAGGTGTGAGTCAGTGTGATCACGGTGAAGGGAGAGGTGTGAGTCAGTGTGAACACGGTGAAGGGAGAGGTGTGAGTCAGTGTGAACAAGGTGCAGGGAGAGGTGTGAGTCAGTGTGAACAAGGTGCAGGGAGAGGTGTGAGTCAGTGTGATCACTGTGAAGGGAGAGGTGTGAGTCCGTGTGAACACGGTGCAGGGAGAGGTGTGAGTCAGTGTGAACATGGTGCAGGGAGAGGTGTGAGTCAGTGTGAACACGGTGCAGGGAGAGGTGTGAGTCAGTGTGAACATGGTGCAGGGAGAGGTGTGAGTCAGTGTGATCATGGTGCAGGGAGAGGTGTGAGTCAGTGTGATCACGGTGAAGGGAGAGGTGTGAGTCAGTGTGGTCACGGTGCAGGGAGAGGAGCGAGTGAATGTGAACACGGTGCAGGGAGAGGTGTGAGTCAATGTGAAAAGGGTGCAGGGAGAAGTGTGAGTCAGTGTGATCACGGTCAGCCATCAGGGAGAGGTGTAAGTCTGTGTGAACACAGTGCAGGGAGAGGTGTGAGTCAGTGTGAACACGGCGAAGGGAGAGGTGTGAGTCCGTGTGAACACGGCAAAGGAAGAGGTGTGAGTCCGTGTGAACACGGTGAAGGGAGAGGTGTGAGTCAGTGTGATCACGGTGAAGGGAGAGGTGTGAGTCAGTGTGATCACGGTGAAGGGAGAGGTGTGAGTCAGTGTGAACACGGTGAAGGGAGAGGTGTGAGTCAATGTGAAAAGGGTGCAGGGAGAAGTGTGAGTCAGTGTGATCACGGTCAGCCATCAGGGAGAGGTGTAAGTCTGTGTGAACACAGTGCAGGGAGAGGTGTGAGTCAGTGTGAACACAGTGAAGGGAGAGGTGTGAGTCAGTGTGAACACGGTGAAGGGAGAGGTGTGAGTCAGTGTGATCACGGTGCAAGGAGAGGTGTGAGTCATTGTGAACACGATGCAGCGAGAGGTGTGAGTCAGTGTGAACAAGGTGCAGGGAGAGGTGTGAGTCAGTGTGAACAAGGTGCAGGGAGAGGTGTGAGTCAGTGTGAACACGGTGCAGGGAGAGGTGTGAGTCAGTGTGATCACGGTGAAGGGAGAGGTGTGAGTCAGTGAGAAAAAGGTGCAGGGAGAGGTGTGAACACGGTGCAGGGAGAGGTGTGAGTCCGTGTGAACACGGTGAAGGGAGAGGTGTGAGTCAGTGTGAACACGGTGCAGGGAGAGGTGTGAGTCATTGTGATCACGGTGAAGGGAGAGCTGTGAGTCAGTGTGAACACGGTGAAGGGAGAGGTGTGAGTCCGTGTGATCACGGTGAAGGGAGAGGTGTGAGTCCGTGTTATCACGGTGAAGGGAGAGGTGTGAGTCCGTGTGAACACGGTGCAGGGAGAGGTGTGAATCCGTGTGAACAAGGTGCAGGGAGAGGTGTGAGTCAGTGTGTTCACAGTGAAGGGAGAGGTGTGAGTCCGTGTGATCACGGTGAAGGGAGAGGTGTGAGTCAGGGTGATCACAGTGAAGGGAGAGGTGTGAGTCAGTGTGATCACGGTGAAGGGAGAAGTGTGAGTCAGTGTGATCACGGTGAAGGGAGAGGTGTGAGTCAGTGTGATCACGGTGAAGGGAGACGTGTGAGTCAGTGTGATCACGGTGAACGGAGAGGTGTGAGTCAGTGTGAACACGGTGAAGGGAGAGGTGTGAGTCCGTGTGATCACGGTGAAGGGAGAGGTGTGAGTCCGTGTCATCACGGTGAAGGGAGAGGTATGAGTCAGTGTGAACACGGTGCAGGGAGAGGTGTGAGTCAGTGTGAACACGGTCAGCCATCAGGGAGAGGTGTAAGTCTGTGTGAACACGGTGAAGGGAGAGATATGAGTCAGTGTGAACACGACAAAGGGAGAGGTGTGAGTCAGTGTGATCACAGAGCAGGGAGAGGTGTATGTCTGTGTGAACACGGTGAAGGGAGAGGTGTGAGTCAGTGTGATCACGGTGCAGGGAGAGGAGCGAGTCAGTGTGAACACGGCGAAGGGAGAGGTGTGAGTCCGTGTGAACACGGCAAAGGAAGAGGTGTGAGTCCGTGTGATCACGGTGAAGGGAGAGGTGTGAGTCAGTGTGATCACGGTGAAGGGAGAGGTGTGAGTCAGTGTGATCACGGTGAAGGGAGAGGTGTGAGTCAGTGTGAACACGGTGAAGGGAGAGGTGTGAGTCAATGTGAAAAGGGTGCAGGGAGAAGTGTGAGTCAGTGTGATCACGGTCAGCCATCAGGGAGAGGTGTAAGTCTGTGTGAACACAGTGCAGGGAGAGGTGTGAGTCAGTGTGAACACAGTGAAGGGAGAGGTGTGAGTCAGTGTGAACACGGTGAAGGGAGAGGTGTGAGTCAGTGTGATCACGGTGCAAGGAGAGGTGTGAGTCATTGTGAACACGATGCAGCGAGAGGTGTGAGTCAGTGTGAACAAGGTGCAGGGAGAGGTGTGAGTCAGTGTGAACAAGGTGCAGGGAGAGGTGTGAGTCAGTGTGAACACGGTGCAGGGAAAGGTGTGAGTCAGTGTGATCACGGTGAAGGGAGAGGTGTGAGTCAGTGAGAAAAAGGTGCAGGGAGAGGTGTGAACACGGTGCAGGGAGAGGTGTGAGTCCGTGTGAACACGGTGAAGGGAGAGGTGTGAGTCAGTGTGAACACGGTGCAGGGAGAGGTGTGAGTCATTGTGATCACGGTGAAGGGAGAGCTGTGAGTCAGTGTGAACACGGTGAAGGGAGAGGTGTGAGTCCGTGTGATCACGGTGAAGGGAGAGGTGTGAGTCCGTGTTATCACGGTGAAGGGAAAGGTGTGAGTCCGTGTGAACACGGTGCAGGGAGAGGTGTGAATCCGTGTGAACAAGGTGCAGGGAGAGGTGTGAGTCAGTGTGTTCACAGTGAAGGGAGAGGTGTGAGTCCGTGTGATCACGGTGAAGGGAGAGGTGTGAGTCAGGGTGATCACAGTGAAGGGAGAGGTGTGAGTCCGTGTGATCACGGTGAAGGGAGAGGTGTGAGTCAGTGTGATCACGGTGAAGGGAGACGTGTGAGTCAGTGTGATCACGGTGAAGGGAGAGGTGTGAGTCAGTGTGAACACGGTGAAGGGAGAGGTGTGAGTCCGTGTGATCACGGTGAAGGGAGAGGTGTGAGTCCGTGTCATCACGGTGAAGGGAGAGGTATGAGTCAGTGTGAACACGGTGCAGGGAGAGGTGTGAGTCAGTGTGAACACGGTCAGCCATCAGGGAGAGGTGTAAGTCTGTGTGAACACGGTGAAGGGAGAGATATGAGTCAGTGTGAACACGACAAAGGGAGAGGTGTGAGTCAGTGTGATCACAGAGCAGGGAGAGGTGTAAGTCTGTGTGAACACGGCACAGGGAGAGGTGTGAGTCAGTGTGACCACGGTGCAGGGAGAGGTGTGAGTGCGTGTGAACACGGTGAAGGGAGAGGTGTGAGTCAGTGTGATCACGGTGAAGTGACAGGTGTGAGTCAGTGTGATCACGGTGCAGGAAGAGGTGTGAGTCCATGTGAACACGGTGCAGGGAGAGGTGTGAGTCAGTGTGAAAACGGTGCAGGGAGAGGTGTGAGTCCGTGTGAACACGGTACAGGGAGAGGTGTGAGTCAGTGTGAACACGGTGCAGGGAGAGGTATGAGTCAGTGTGATCACGGTGAAGGGAGAGGTGTGAGTCAGTGTGATCACGGTCAGCCATCAGGGACAGGTGTGAGTCCGTGTGCACACAGTGCAGGGAGAGGTGTGAGTCAGTGTGATCACGGTGAAAGGAGAGGCGTGATTCAGTGTGATCACAGAGAAGGGAGAGGTGTGAGTCAGTGTGATCACGGTGAAGGGAGAGGTGTGAGTCAGTGTGATCACGGTGAAGGGAGAGGTGTGAGTCAGTGTGATCACGGTGAAGGGAGAGGTGTGAGTCAGTGTGAACACGGTGAAGGGAGAGGTGTGAGTCAGTGTGAACAAGGTGCAGGGAGAGGTGTGAGTCAGTGTGAACAAGGTGCAGGGAGAGGTGTGAGTGAGTGTGATCACAGTGAAGGGAGAGGTGTGAGTCCGTGTGAACACGGTGCAGGGAGAGGTGTGAGTCCGTGTGAACACGGTGAAGGGAGAGGTGTGAGTCAGTGTGATCACGGTGAAGGGAGAGGTGTGAGTCAGTGTGATCACGGTGAAGGGAGAGGTGTGAGTCAGTGTGAACACGGTGAAGGGAGAGGTGTGAGTCAATGTGAAAAGGGTGCAGGGAGAAGTGTGAGTCAGTGTGATCACGGTCAGCCATCAGGGAGAGGTGTAAGTCTGTGTGAACACAGTGCAGGGAGAGGTGTGAGTCAGTGTGAACACAGTGAAGGGAGAGGTGTGAGTCAGTGTGAACACGGTGAAGGGAGAGGTGTGAGTCAGTGTGATCACGGTGCAAGGAGAGGTGTGAGTCATTGTGAACACGATGCAGCGAGAGGTGTGAGTCAGTGTGAACAAGGTGCAGGGAGAGGTGTGAGTCAGTGTGAACAAGGTGCAGGGAGAGGTGTGAGTCAGTGTGAACACGGTGCAGGGAGAGGTGTGAGTCAGTGTGATCACGGTGAAGGGAGAGGTGTGAGTCAGTGAGAAAAAGGTGCAGGGAGAGGTGTGAACACGGTGCAGGGAGAGGTGTGAGTCCGTGTGAACACGGTGAAGGGAGAGGTGTGAGTCAGTGTGAACACGGTGCAGGGAGAGGTGTGAGTCATTGTGATCACGGTGAAGGGAGAGCTGTGAGTCAGTGTGAACACGGTGAAGGGAGAGGTGTGAGTCCGTGTGATCACGGTGAAGGGAGAGGTGTGAGTCCGTGTTATCACGGTGAAGGGAGAGGTGTGAGTCCGTGTGAACACGGTGCAGGGAGAGGTGTGAATCCGTGTGAACAAGGTGCAGGGAGAGGTGTGAGTCAGTGTGTTCACAGTGAAGGGAGAGGTGTGAGTCCGTGTGATCACGGTGAAGGGAGAGGTGTGAGTCAGGGTGATCACAGTGAAGGGAGAGGTGTGAGTCAGTGTGATCACGGTGAAGGGAGAGGTGTGAGTCAGTGTGATCACGGTGAAGGGAGAGGTGTGAGTCAGTGTGATCACGGTGAAGGGAGACGTGTGAGTCAGTGTGATCACGGTGAACGGAGAGGTGTGAGTCAGTGTGAACACGGTGAAGGGAGAGGTGTGAGTCCGTGTGATCACGGTGAAGGGAGAGGTGTGAGTCCGTGTCATCACGGTGAAGGGAGAGGTATGAGTCAGTGTGAACACGGTGCAGGGAGAGGTGTGAGTCAGTGTGAACACGGTCAGCCATCAGGGAGAGGTGTAAGTCTGTGTGAACACGGTGAAGGGAGAGATATGAGTCAGTGTGAACACGACAAAGGGAGAGGTGTGAGTCAGTGTGATCACAGAGCAGGGAGAGGTGTATGTCTGTGTGAACACGGTGAAGGGAGAGGTGTGAGTCAGTGTGATCACGGTGCAGGGAGAGGAGCGAGTCAGTGTGAACACGGCGAAGGGAGAGGTGTGAGTCCGTGTGAACACGGCAAAGGAAGAGGTGTGAGTCCGTGTGATCACGGTGAAGGGAGAGGTGTGAGTCAGTGTGATCACGGTGAAGGGAGAGGTGTGAGTCAGTGTGATCACGGTGAAGGGAGAGGTGTGAGTCAGTGTGAACACGGTGAAGGGAGAGGTGTGAGTCAATGTGAAAAGGGTGCAGGGAGAAGTGTGAGTCAGTGTGATCACGGTCAGCCATCAGGGAGAGGTGTAAGTCTGTGTGAACACAGTGCAGGGAGAGGTGTGAGTCAGTGTGAACACAGTGAAGGGAGAGGTGTGAGTCAGTGTGAACACGGTGAAGGGAGAGGTGTGAGTCAGTGTGATCACGGTGCAAGGAGAGGTGTGAGTCATTGTGAACACGATGCAGCGAGAGGTGTGAGTCAGTGTGAACAAGGTGCAGGGAGAGGTGTGAGTCAGTGTGAACAAGGTGCAGGGAGAGGTGTGAGTCAGTGTGAACACGGTGCAGGGAAAGGTGTGAGTCAGTGTGATCACGGTGAAGGGAGAGGTGTGAGTCAGTGAGAAAAAGGTGCAGGGAGAGGTGTGAACACGGTGCAGGGAGAGGTGTGAGTCCGTGTGAACACGGTGAAGGGAGAGGTGTGAGTCAGTGTGAACACGGTGCAGGGAGAGGTGTGAGTCATTGTGATCACGGTGAAGGGAGAGCTGTGAGTCAGTGTGAACACGGTGAAGGGAGAGGTGTGAGTCCGTGTGATCACGGTGAAGGGAGAGGTGTGAGTCCGTGTTATCACGGTGAAGGGAGAGGTGTGAGTCCGTGTGAACACGGTGCAGGGAGAGGTGTGAATCCGTGTGAACAAGGTGCAGGGAGAGGTGTGAGTCAGTGTGTTCACAGTGAAGGGAGAGGTGTGAGTCCGTGTGATCACGGTGAAGGGAGAGGTGTGAGTCAGGGTGATCACAGTGAAGGGAGAGGTGTGAGTCCGTGTGATCACGGTGAAGGGAGAGGTGTGAGTCAGTGTGATCACGGTGAAGGGAGACGTGTGAGTCAGTGTGATCACGGTGAAGGGAGAGGTGTGAGTCAGTGTGAACACGGTGAAGGGAGAGGTGTGAGTCCGTGTGATCACGGTGAAGGGAGAGGTGTGAGTCCGTGTCATCACGGTGAAGGGAGAGGTATGAGTCAGTGTGAACACGGTGCAGGGAGAGGTGTGAGTCAGTGTGAACACGGTCAGCCATCAGGGAGAGGTGTAAGTCTGTGTGAACACGGTGAAGGGAGAGATATGAGTCAGTGTGAACACGACAAAGGGAGAGGTGTGAGTCAGTGTGATCACAGAGCAGGGAGAGGTGTAAGTCTGTGTGAACACGGCACAGGGAGAGGTGTGAGTCAGTGTGACCACGGTGCAGGGAGAGGTGTGAGTGCGTGTGAACACGGTGAAGGGAGAGGTGTGAGTCAGTGTGATCACGGTGAAGTGACAGGTGTGAGTCAGTGTGATCACGGTGCAGGAAGAGGTGTGAGTCCATGTGAACACGGTGCAGGGAGAGGTGTGAGTCAGTGTGAAAACGGTGCAGGGAGAGGTGTGAGTCCGTGTGAACACGGTACAGGGAGAGGTGTGAGTCAGTGTGAACACGGTGCAGGGAGAGGTATGAGTCAGTGTGATCACGGTGAAGGGAGAGGTGTGAGTCAGTGTGATCACGGTCAGCCATCAGGGACAGGTGTGAGTCCGTGTGCACACAGTGCAGGGAGAGGTGTGAGTCAGTGTGATCACGGTGAAAGGAGAGGCGTGATTCAGTGTGATCACAGAGAAGGGAGAGGTGTGAGTCAGTGTGATCACGGTGAAGGGAGAGGTGTGAGTCAGTGTGATCACGGTGAAGGGAGAGGTGTGAGTCAGTGTGATCACGGTGAAGGGAGAGGTGTGAGTCAGTGTGAACACGGTGAAGGGAGAGGTGTGAGTCAGTGTGAACAAGGTGCAGGGAGAGGTGTGAGTCAGTGTGAACAAGGTGCAGGGAGAGGTGTGAGTGAGTGTGATCACAGTGAAGGGAGAGGTGTGAGTCCGTGTGAACACGGTGCAGGGAGAGGTGTGAGTCAGTGTGAACATGGTGCAGGGAGAGGTGTGAGTCAGTGTGATCATGGTGCAGGGAGAGGTGTGAGTCAGTGTGATCACGGTGAAGGGAGAGGTGTGAGTCAGTGTGGTCACGGTGCAGGGAGAGGAGCGAGTGAATGTGAACACGGTGCAGGGAGAGGTGTGAGTCAATGTGAAAAGGGTGCAGGGAGAAGTGTGAGTCAGTGTGATCACGGTCAGCCATCAGGGAGAGGTGTAAGTCTGTGTGAACACAGTGCAGGGAGAGGTGTGAGTCAGTGTGAACACGGCGAAGGGAGAGGTGTGAGTCCGTGTGAACACGGCAAAGGAAGAGGTGTGAGTCCGTGTGATCACGGTGAAGGGAGAGGTGTGAGTCAGTGTGATCACGGTGAAGGGAGAGGTGTGAGTCAGTGTGATCACGGTGAAGGGAGAGGTGTGAGTCAGTGTGAACACGGTGAAGGGAGAGGTGTGAGTCAATGTGAAAAGGGTGCAGGGAGAAGTGTGAGTCAGTGTGATCACGGTCAGCCATCAGGGAGAGGTGCAAGTCTGTGTGAACACAGTGCAGGGAGAGGTGTGAGTCAGTGTGAACACAGTGAAGGGAGAGGTGTGAGTCAGTGTGAACACGGTGAAGGGAGAGGTGTGAGTCAGTGTGATCACGGTGCAAGGAGAGGTGTGAGTCATTGTGAACACGATGCAGCGAGAGGTGTGAGTCAGTGTGAACAAGGTGCAGGGAGAGGTGTGAGTCAGTGTGAACAAGGTGCAGGGAGAGGTGTGAGTCAGTGTGAACACGGTGCAGGGAGAGGTGTGAGTCAGTGTGATCACGGTGAAGGGAGAGGTGTGAGTCAGTGAGAAAAAGGTGCAGGGAGAGGTGTGAACACGGTGCAGGGAGAGGTGTGAGTCCGTGTGAACACGGTGAAGGGAGAGGTGTGAGTCAGTGTGAACACGGTGCAGGGAGAGGTGTGAGTCATTGTGATCACGGTGAAGGGAGAGCTGTGAGTCAGTGTGAACACGGTGAAGGGAGAGGTGTGAGTCCGTGTGATCACGGTGAAGGGAGAGGTGTGAGTCCGTGTTATCACGGAGAAGGGAGAGGTGTGAGTCCGTGTGAACACGGTGCAGGGAGAGGTGTGAATCCGTGTGAACAAGGTGCAGGGAGAGGTGTGAGTCAGTGTGTTCACAGTGAAGGGAGAGGTGTGAGTCCGTGTGATCACGGTGAAGGGAGAGGTGTGAGTCAGGGTGATCACAGTGAAGGGAGAGGTGTGAGTCAGTGTGATCACAGTGAAGGGAGAGGTGTGAGTCAGTGTGATCACGGTGAAGGGAGACGAGTGAGTCAGTGTGATCACGGTGAAGGGAGAGGTGTGAGTCAGTGTGAACACGGTGAAGGGAGAGGTGTGAGTCCGTGTGATCACGGTGAAGGGAGAGGTGTGAGTCCGTGTCATCACGGTGAAGGGAGAGGTATGAGTCAGTGTGAACACGGTGCAGGGAAAGGTGTGAGTCAGTGTGAACACGGTCAGCCATCAGGGAGAGGTGTAAGTCTGTGTGAACACGGTGAAGGGAGAGATATGAGTCAGTGTGAACACGACAAAGGGAGAGGTGTGAGTCAGTGTGATCACAGAGCAGGGAGAGGTGTAAGTCTGTGTGAACACGGTGAAGGGAGAGGTGTGAGTCAGTGTGATCACGGTGCAGGGAGAGGAGCGAGTGAATGTGAACACGGTGCAGGGAGAGGTGTGAGTCAATGTGAAAAGGGTGCAGGGAGAAGTGTGAGTCAGTGTGATCACGGTCAGCCATCAGGGAGAGGTGTAAGTCTGTGTGAACACAGTGCAGGGAGAGGTGTGAGTCAGTGTGAACACGGCGAAGGGAGAGGTGTGAGTCCGTGTGAACACGGCAAAGGAAGAGGTGTGAGTCCGTGTGATCACGGTGAAGGGAGAGGTGTGAGTCAGTGTGATCACGGTGAAGGGAGAGGTGTGAGTCAGTGTGATCACGGTGAAGGGAGAGGTGTGAGTCAGTGTGAACACGGTGAAGGGAGAGGTGTGAGTCAATGTGAAAAGGGTGCAGGGAGAAGTGTGAGTCAGTGTGATCACGGTCAGCCATCAGGGAGAGGTGCAAGTCTGTGTGAACACAGTGCAGGGAGAGGTGTGAGTCAGTGTGAACACAGTGAAGGGAGAGGTGTGAGTCAGTGTGAACACGGTGAAGGGAGAGGTGTGAGTCAGTGTGAACACGGTGCAAGGAGAGGTGTGAGTCATTGTGAACACGATGCAGCGAGAGGTGTGAGTCAGTGTGAACAAGGTGCAGGGAGAGGTGTGAGTCAGTGTGAACAAGGTGCAGGGAGAGGTGTGAGTCAGTGTGAACACGGTGCAGGGAAAGGTGTGAGTCAGTGTGATCACGGTGAAGGGAGAGGTGTGAGTCAGTGAGAAAAAGGTGCAGGGAGAGGTGTGAACACGGTGCAGGGAGAGGTGTGAGTCCGTGTGAACACGGTGAAGGGAGAGGTGTGAGTCAGTGTGAACACGGTGCAGGGAGAGGTGTGAGTCATTGTGATCACGGTGAAGGGAGAGCTGTGAGTCAGTGTGAACACGGTGAAGGGAGAGGTGTGAGTCCGTGTGATCACGGTGAAGGGAGAGGTGTGAGTCCGTGTTATCACGGTGAAGGGAGAGGTGTGAGTCCGTGTGAACACGGTGCAGGGAGAGGTGTGAATCCGTGTGAACAAGGTGCAGGGAGAGGTGTGAGTCAGTGTGTTCACAGTGAAGGGAGAGGTGTGAGTCCGTGTGATCACGGTGAAGGGAGAGGTGTGAGTCAGGGTGATCACAGTGAAGGGAGAGGTGTGAGTCAGTGTGATCACAGTGAAGGGAGAGGTGTGAGTCAGTGTGATCACGGTGAAGGGAGACGAGTGAGTCAGTGTGATCACGGTGAAGGGAGAGGTGTGAGTCAGTGTGAACACGGTGAAGGGAGAGGTGTGAGTCCGTGTGATCACGGTGAAGGGAGAGGTGTGAGTCCGTGTCATCACGGTGAAGGGAGAGGTATGAGTCAGTGTGAACACGGTGCAGGGAAAGGTGTGAGTCAGTGTGAACACGGTCAGCCATCAGGGAGAGGTGTAAGTCTGTGTGAACACGGTGAAGGGAGAGATATGAGTCAGTGTGAACACGACAAAGGGAGAGGTGTGAGTCAGTGTGATCACAGAGCAGGGAGAGGTGTAAGTCTGTGTGAACACGGTGAAGGGAGAGGTGTGAGTCAGTGTGATCACGGTGCAGGGAGAGGAGCGAGTGAATGTGAACACGGTGCAGGGAGAGGTGTGAGTCAATGTGAAAAGGGTGCAGGGAGAAGTGTGAGTCAGTGTGATCACGGTCAGCCATCAGGGAGAGGTGTAAGTCTGTGTGAACACAGTGCAGGGAGAGGTGTGAGTCAGTGTGAACACGGCGAAGGGAGAGGTGTGAGTCCGTGTGAACACGGCAAAGGAAGAGGTGTGAGTCCGTGTGATCACGGTGAAGGGAGAGGTGTGAGTCAGTGTGATCACGGTGAAGGGAGAGGTGTGAGTCAGTGTGATCACGGTGAAGGGAGAGGTGTGAGTCAGTGTGAACACGGTGAAGGGAGAGGTGTGAGTCAATGTGAAAAGGGTGCAGGGAGAAGTGTGAGTCAGTGTGATCACGGTCAGCCATCAGGGAGAGGTGCAAGTCTGTGTGAACACAGTGCAGGGAGAGGTGTGAGTCAGTGTGAACACAGTGAAGGGAGAGGTGTGAGTCAGTGTGAACACGGTGAAGGGAGAGGTGTGAGTCAGTGTGAACACGGTGCAAGGAGAGGTGTGAGTCATTGTGAACACGATGCAGCGAGAGGTGTGAGTCAGTGTGAACAAGGTGCAGGGAGAGGTGTGAGTCAGTGTGAACAAGGTGCAGGGAGAGGTGTGAGTCAGTGTGAACACGGTGCAGGGAAAGGTGTGAGTCAGTGTGATCACGGTGAAGGGAGAGGTGTGAGTCAGTGAGAAAAAGGTGCAGGGAGAGGTGTGAACACGGTGCAGGGAGAGGTGTGAACACGGTGCAGGGAGAGGTGTGAGTCCGTGTGAACACGGTGAAGGGAGAGGTGTGAGTCAGTGTGAACACGGTGCAGGGAGAGGTGTGAGTCATTGTGATCACGGTGAAGGGAGAGCTGTGAGTCAGTGTGAACACGGTGAAGGGAGAGGTGTGAGTCCGTGTGATCACGGTGAAGCAAGAGGTGTGAGTCCGTGTTATCACGGTGAAGGGAGAGGTGTGAGTCCGTGTTATCACGGTGAAGGGAGAGGTGTGAGTCCGTGTGAACACGGTGCAGGGAGAGGTGTGAATCCGTGTGAACAAGGTGCAGGGAGAGGTGTGAGTCAGTGTGTTCACAGTGAAGGGAGAGGTGTGAGTCCGTGTGATCACGGTGAAGGGAGAGGTGTGAGTCAGGGTGATCACAGTGAAGGGAGAGGTGTGAGTCAGTGTGATCACGGTGAAGGGAGAGGTGTGAGTCAGTGTGAAAAAGGTGCAGGGAGAGGCGTGAACACGGTGCAGGGAGAGGTGTGAGTCCGTGTGAACACGGTGCAGGTAGAGGTGTGAGTCAGTGTGAACACGGTGCAGGGAGAGGTGTGAGTCAGTGTGAACATGGTGCAGGGAGAGGTGTGAGTCATTGTGATCACGGTGAAGGGAGAGGTGTGAGTACGTGTGAACACGGTGCAGGGAGAGGTGTGAGTCAGTGTGAACACGGTGCAG
Source organism: Heterodontus francisci (assembly GCF_036365525.1). Taxonomy (NCBI): domain Eukaryota; kingdom Metazoa; phylum Chordata; class Chondrichthyes; order Heterodontiformes; family Heterodontidae; genus Heterodontus; species Heterodontus francisci. The sequence goes on along the minus strand of NW_027142184.1, from coordinate 364,128 downwards.
GGAGAGGTGTGAGTCAGTGTGATCATGGTGAAGGGAGAGGTGTGAGTCAGTGTGATCACGGTCAGCCATCAGGGACAGGTGTGAGTCCGTGTGCACACGGTGCAGGGAGAGGTGTGAGTCAGAGTGATCACGGTGAAAGGAGAGGCGTGATTCAGCGTGATCACGGCGAAGGGAGAGGTGTAAGTCTGTGTGAACACGGAGCAGGGAGAGGTGTGAGTCAGTGTGATCACGGTGAAGGGAGAGGTGTGAGTCAGTGTGATCACGGTGAAGGGAGAGGTGTGAGTCAGTGTGAACACGGTGAAGGGAGAGGTGTGAGTCAGTGTGAACAAGGTGCAGGGAGAGGTGTGAGTCAGTGTGAACAAGGTGCAGGGAGAGGTGTGAGTCAGTGTGATCACTGTGAAGGGAGAGGTGTGAGTCCGTGTGAACACGGTGCAGGGAGAGGTGTGAGTCAGTGTGAACATGGTGCAGGGAGAGGTGTGAGTCAGTGTGAACACGGTGCAGGGAGAGGTGTGAGTCAGTGTGAACATGGTGCAGGGAGAGGTGTGAGTCAGTGTGATCATGGTGCAGGGAGAGGTGTGAGTCAGTGTGATCACGGTGAAGGGAGAGGTGTGAGTCAGTGTGGTCACGGTGCAGGGAGAGGAGCGAGTGAATGTGAACACGGTGCAGGGAGAGGTGTGAGTCAATGTGAAAAGGGTGCAGGGAGAAGTGTGAGTCAGTGTGATCACGGTCAGCCATCAGGGAGAGGTGTAAGTCTGTGTGAACACAGTGCAGGGAGAGGTGTGAGTCAGTGTGAACACGGCGAAGGGAGAGGTGTGAGTCCGTGTGAACACGGCAAAGGAAGAGGTGTGAGTCCGTGTGATCACGGTGAAGGGAGAGGTGTGAGTCAGTGTGATCACGGTGAAGGGAGAGGTGTGAGTCAGTGTGATCACGGTGAAGGGAGAGGTGTGAGTCAGTGTGAACACGGTGAAGGGAGAGGTGTGAGTCAATGTGAAAAGGGTGCAGGGAGAAGTGTGAGTCAGTGTGATCACGGTCAGCCATCAGGGAGAGGTGTAAGTCTGTGTGAACACAGTGCAGGGAGAGGTGTGAGTCAGTGTGAACACAGTGAAGGGAGAGGTGTGAGTCAGTGTGAACACGGTGAAGGGAGAGGTGTGAGTCAGTGTGATCACGGTGCAAGGAGAGGTGTGAGTCATTGTGAACACGATGCAGCGACAGGTGTGAGTCAGTGTGAACAAGGTGCAGGGAGAGGTGTGAGTCAGTGTGAACAAGGTGCAGGGAGAGGTGTGAGTCAGTGTGAACACGGTGCAGGGAGAGGTGTGAGTCAGTGTGATCACGGTGAAGGGAGAGGTGTGAGTCAGTGAGAAAAAGGTGCAGGGAGAGGTGTGAACACGGTGCAGGGAGAGGTGTGAGTCCGTGTGAACACGGTGAAGGGAGAGGTGTGAGTCAGTGTGAACACGGTGCAGGGAGAGGTGTGAGTCATTGTGATCACGGTGAAGGGAGAGCTGTGAGTCAGTGTGAACACGGTGAAGGGAGAGGTGTGAGTCCGTGTGATCACGGTGAAGGGAGAGGTGTGAGTCCGTGTTATCACGGTGAAGGGAGAGGTGTGAGTCCGTGTGAACACGGTGCAGGGAGAGGTGTGAATCCGTGTGAACAAGGTGCAGGGAGAGGTGTGAGTCAGTGTGTTCACAGTGAAGGGAGAGGTGTGAGTCCGTGTGATCATGGTGAAGGGAGAGGTGTGAGTCAGGGTGATCACAGTGAAGGGAGAGGTGTGAGTCAGTGTGATCACGGTGAAGGGAGAGGTGTGAGTCAGTGTGATCACGGTGAAGGGAGAGGTGTGAGTCAGTGTGATCACGGTGAAGGGAGACGTGTGAGTCAGTGTGATCACGGTGAACGGAGAGGTGTGAGTCAGTGTGAACACGGTGAAGGGAGAGGTGTGAGTCCGTGTGATCACGGTGAAGGGAGAGGTGTGAGTCCGTGTCATCACGGTGAAGGGAGAGGTATGAGTCAGTGTGAACACGGTGCAGGGAGAGGTGTGAGTCAGTGTGAACACGGTCAGCCATCAGGGAGAGGTGTAAGTCTGTGTGAACACGGTGAAGGGAGAGATATGAGTCAGTGTGAACACGACAAAGGGAGAGGTGTGAGTCAGTGTGATCACAGAGCAGGGAGAGGTGTATGTCTGTGTGAACACGGTGAAGGGAGAGGTGTGAGTCAGTGTGATCACGGTGCAGGGAGAGGAGCGAGTCAGTGTGAACACGGCGAAGGGAGAGGTGTGAGTCCGTGTGAACACGGCAAAGGAAGAGGTGTGAGTCCGTGTGATCACGGTGAAGGGAGAGGTGTGAGTCAGTGTGATCACGGTGAAGGGAGAGGTGTGAGTCAGTGTGATCACGGTGAAGGGAGAGGTGTGAGTCAGTGTGAACACGGTGAAGGGAGAGGTGTGAGTCAATGTGAAAAGGGTGCAGGGAGAAGTGTGAGTCAGTGTGATCACGGTCAGCCATCAGGGAGAGGTGTAAGTCTGTGTGAACACAGTGCAGGGAGAGGTGTGAGTCAGTGTGAACACAGTGAAGGGAGAGGTGTGAGTCAGTGTGAACACGGTGAAGGGAGAGGTGTGAGTCAGTGTGATCACGGTGCAAGGAGAGGTGTGAGTCATTGTGAACACGATGCAGCGAGAGGTGTGAGTCAGTGTGAACAAGGTGCAGGGAGAGGTGTGAGTCAGTGTGAACAAGGTGCAGGGAGAGGTGTGAGTCAGTGTGAACACGGTGCAGGGAAAGGTGTGAGTCAGTGTGATCACGGTGAAGGGAGAGGTGTGAGTCAGTGAGAAAAAGGTGCAGGGAGAGGTGTGAACACGGTGCAGGGAGAGGTGTGAGTCCGTGTGAACACGGTGAAGGGAGAGGTGTGAGTCAGTGTGAACACGGTGCAGGGAGAGGTGTGAGTCATTGTGATCACGGTGAAGGGAGAGCTGTGAGTCAGTGTGAACACGGTGAAGGGAGATGTGTGAGTCCGTGTGATCACGGTGAAGGGAGAGGTGTGAGTCCGTGTTATCACGGTGAAGGGAGAGGTGTGAGTCCGTGTGAACACGGTGCAGGGAGAGGTGTGAATCCGTGTGAACAAGGTGCAGGGAGAGGTGTGAGTCAGTGTGTTCACAGTGAAGGGAGAGGTGTGAGTCCGTGTGATCACGGTGAAGGGAGAGGTGTGAGTCAGGGTGATCACAGTGAAGGGAGAGGTGTGAGTCCGTGTGATCACGGTGAAGGGAGAGGTGTGAGTCAGTGTGATCACGGTGAAGGGAGACGTGTGAGTCAGTGTGATCACGGTGAAGGGAGAGGTGTGAGTCAGTGTGAACACGGTGAAGGGAGAGGTGTGAGTCCGTGTGATCACGGTGAAGGGAGAGGTGTGAGTCCGTGTCATCACGGTGAAGGGAGAGGTATGAGTCAGTGTGAACACGGTGCAGGGAGAGGTGTGAGTCAGTGTGAACACGGTCAGCCATCAGGGAGAGGTGTAAGTCTGTGTGAACACGGTGAAGGGAGAGATATGAGTCAGTGTGAACACGACAAAGGGAGAGGTGTGAGTCAGTGTGATCACAGAGCAGGGAGAGGTGTAAGTCTGTGTGAACACGGCACAGGGAGAGGTGTGAGTCAGTGTGACCACGGTGCAGGGAGAGGTGTGAGTGCGTGTGAACACGGTGAAGGGAGAGGTGTGAGTCAGTGTGATCACGGTGAAGTGACAGGTGTGAGTCAGTGTGATCACGGTGCAGGAAGAGGTGTGAGTCCATGTGAACACGGTGCAGGGAGAGGTGTGAGTCAGTGTGAAAACGGTGCAGGGAGAGGTGTGAGTCCGTGTGAACACGGTACAGGGAGAGGTGTGAGTCAGTGTGAACACGGTGCAGGGAGAGGTATGAGTCAGTGTGATCACGGTGAAGGGAGAGGTGTGAGTCAGTGTGATCACGGTCAGCCATCAGGGACAGGTGTGAGTCCGTGTGCACACAGTGCAGGGAGAGGTGTGAGTCAGTGTGATCACGGTGAAAGGAGAGGCGTGATTCAGTGTGATCACAGAGAAGGGAGAGGTGTGAGTCAGTGTGATCACGGTGAAGGGAGAGGTGTGAGTCAGTGTGATCACGGTGAAGGGAGAGGTGTGAGTCAGTGTGATCACGGTGAAGGGAGAGGTGTGAGTCAGTGTGAACACGGTGAAGGGAGAGGTGTGAGTCAGTGTGAACAAGGTGCAGGGAGAGGTGTGAGTCAGTGTGAACAAGGTGCAGGGAGAGGTGTGAGTGAGTGTGATCACAGTGAAGGGAGAGGTGTGAGTCCGTGTGAACACGGTGCAGGGAGAGGTGTGAGTCAGTGTGAACACGGTGCAGGGAGAGGTGTGAGTCAGTGTGATCACGGTGAAGGGAGAGGTGTGAGTCCGTGTGATCACGGGGAAGGGAGAGGTGTGAGTCCGTGTGATCACGGTGAAGGGAGAGGTGTGAGTCAGTGTGAACACGGTGAAGGGAGAGGTGTGAGTCAGTGTGAACACGGTGAAGGGAGAGGTGTGAGTCAGTGTGATCACGGTGAAGGGAGAGGTGTGAGTCAGTGTGATCACGGTGAAGGGAGTGGTGTGAGTCAGTGTGATCACGGTGAAGGGAGAGGTGTTAGTCAGTGTGAACACGGTGAAGGGAGAGGTGTGAGTCAGTGTGAACAAGGTGCAGGGAGAGGTGTGAGTCAGTGTGAACACGGTGCAGGGAGAGGTGTGAGTCATTGTGTTCACAGTGAAGGGAGAGGTGTGAGTCCGTGTGATCACGGTGAAGGGAGAGGTGTGAGTCAGTGTGATCACAGTGAAGGGAGAGGTGTGAGTCAGTGTGATCACGGTGAAGGGAGATGTGTGAGTCAGTGTGATCACGGTGAAGGGAGAGGTGTGAGTCAGTGTAAACACGGTGAAGGGAGAGGTGTGAGTCCGTGTGATCACGGTGAAGGGAGAGGTGTGAGTCCGTGTGATCACGCTGAAGGGAGAGGTGTGAGTCCGTGTCATCACGGTGAAGGGAGAGGTGTGAGTCAGTGTGAACACGGTGCAGGGAGAGTTGTGAGTCAGTGTGAACACGGTGAAGGGAGAGGTGTAAGTCTGTGTGATCACGGTGAAGGGAGATGTGTGAGTCAGTGTGATCACGGTGAAGGGAGAGGTGTGAGTCAGTGTGAACACGGTGAAGGGAGAGGTGTGAGTCCGTGTGATCACGGTGAAGGGAGATGTGTGAGTCAGTGTGATCACGGTGAAGGGAGAGGTGTGAGTCAGTGTGAACACGGTGAAGGGAGAGGTGTGAGTCCGTGTGATCACGGTGAAGGGAGAGGTGTGAGTCCGTGTTATCACGGTGAAGGGAGAGGTGTGAGTCCGTGTGAACACGGTGCAGGGAGAGGTGTGAGACCGTGTGAACACGGTGCAGGGAGAGGTGTAAGTCCGTGTGAATACGGTGAAGGGAGAGGTGTGAGTCAGTGTGAACACGGTGCAGGGAGAGGTGTGAGTCCGTGTGAACAAGGTGCAGGGAGAGGTGTGAGTCCGTGTGAACACGGTGCAGGGAGAGGTGTGAGTCAGTGTGAACACGGTGAAGGGAGAGGTGTGAGTCCGTGTGATCACGGTGAAGGGAGAGGTGTGAGTCAGTGTGAACACGGTGCAGGGAGAGGTGTGAGTCAGTGTGAACACGGTGAAGGGAGAGGTGTAAGTCTGTGTGATCACGGTGAAGGGAGATGTGTGAGTCAGTGTGATCACGGTGAAGGGAGAGGTGTGAGTCAGTGTGAACATGGTGAAGGGAGAGGTGTGAGTCCATGTGATCACGGTGAAGGGAGAGGTGTAAGTCCGTGTGAACACGGTGCAGGGAGAGGTGTGAGTCCGTGCGAACACGGTGAAGGGAGAGGTGTGAGTCAGTGTGATCACGGTGAAGGGAGAGGTGTGAGTCAGTGTGATCACGGTGAAGGGAGAGGTGTGAGTCAGTGTGAACATGGTGAAGGGAGAGGTGTGAGTCAGTGTGAACATGGTGAAGGGAGAGGTGTGAGTCAGTGTGAACAAGGTGCAGGGAGAGGTGTGAGTCAGTGTTAACACGGTGCAGGGAGAGGTGTGAGTCAGTGTGATCACAGTGAAGGGAGAGGTGTGAGTCCGTGTGAACACGGTGCAGGGAGGGGTGTGAGTCAGTGTGAACACGGTGCAGGGAGAGGTGTGAGTCAGTGAGAAAAAGGTGCAGGGAGAGGTGTGAACACGGTGCAGGGAGAGGTGTGAGTCCGTGTGAACACGGTGCAGGGAGAGGTGTGAGTCAGTGTGAACACGGTGCAGGGAGAGGTGTGAGTCAGTGTGAACACGGTGCAGGGAGAGGTGTGAGTACGTGTGAACACGGTGCAGGGAGAGGTGTGAGTCAGTGTGAACACGGTGCAGGGAGAGGTGTGAGTCAGTGTGAACACGGTGCAGGGAGAGGTGTGAGTCAGTGTGAACACGGTGCAGGGAGAGGTGTGAGTCAGTGTGAACACGGTGCAGGGAGAGGTATGAGTCAGTGTGATCACGGTGAAGGGAGAGGTGTGAGTCAGTGTGATCACGGTGAAAGGAGAGGCGTGATTCAGTGTGATCACAGAGAAGGGAGAGGTGTGAGTCAGTGTGATCACGGTGAAGGGAGAGGTGTGAGTCAGTGTGATCACGGTGAAGGGAGAGGTGTGAGTCAGTGTGATCACGGTGAAGGGAGAGGTGTGAGTCAGTGTGAACACGGTGAAGGGAGAGGTGTGAGTCAGTGTGAACAAGGTACAGGGAGAGGTGTGAGTCAGTGTGATCACAGTGAAGGGAGAGGTGTGAGTCCGTGTGAACACGGTGCAGGGAGAGGTGTGAGTCAGTGTGAACACAGTGCAGGGAGAGGTGTGAGTCAGTGTGATCACGGTGAAGGGAGAGGTGTGAGTCCGTGTGATCACGGGGAAGGGAGAGGTGTGAGTCCGTGTGATCACGGGGAAGGGAGAGGTGTGAGTCAGTGTGAACACGGTGCAGGGAGAGGTGTGAGTCAGTGTGAACAAAGTGCAGGGAGAGGTGTGAGTCAGTGTGAACACGGTGAAGGGAGAGGTGTGAGTCAGTGTGATCACGGTGAAGGGAGAGGTGTGACTCAGTGTGATCACGGTGAAGGGAGTGGTGTGAGTCAGTGTGATCACGGTGAAGGGAGAGGTGTCAGTCAGTGTGAACACGGTGAAGGGAGAGGTGTGACTCAGTGTGAACAAGGTGCAGGGAGAGGTGTGAGTCAGTGTGAACACGGTGCAGGGAGAGGTGTGAGTCAGTGTGAACACGGTGCAGGGAGAGGTGTGAGTCAGTGTATTCACAGTGAAGGGAGAGGTGTGAGTCTGTGTGATCACGGTGAAGGGAGAGGTGTGAGTCCGTGTGATCACGGTGTAGGGAGAGGTGTGAGTCCGTGTGATCACGGTGAAGGGAGAGGTGTGAGTCCGTGTGATCACGGTGCAGGCAGAGGTGTGAGTCAGTGTGAACACGGTGAAGGGAGAGGTGTGAGTCAGTGTGAACAAGGTACAGGGAGAGGTGTGAGTCAGTGTGATCACAGTGAAGGGAGAGGTGTGAGTCCGTGTGAACACGGTGCAGGGAGAGGTGTGAGTCAGTGTGAACACAGTGCAGGGAGAGGTGTGAGTCAGTGTGATCACGGTGAAGGGAGAGGTGTGAGTCCGTGTGATCACGGGGAAGGGAGAGGTGTGAGTCCGTGTGATCACGGGGAAGGGAGAGGTGTGAGTCAGTGTGAACACGGTGCAGGGAGAGGTGTGAGTCAGTGTGAACAAAGTGCAGGGAGAGGTGTGAGTCAGTGTGAACACGGTGAAGGGAGAGGTGTGAGTCAGTGTGATCACGGTGAAGGGAGAGGTGTGACTCAGTGTGATCACGGTGAAGGGAGTGGTGTGACTCAGTGTGATCACGGTGAAGGGAGTGGTGTGAGTCAGTGTGATCACGGTGAAGGGAGAGGTGTCAGTCAGTGTGAACACGGTGAAGGGAGAGGTGTGACTCAGTGTGAACAAGGTGCAGGGAGAGGTGTGAGTCAGTGTGAACACGGTGCAGGGAGAGGTGTGAGTCAGTGTGAACACGGTGCAGGGAGAGGTGTGAGTCAGTGTATTCACAGTGAAGGGAGAGGTGTGAGTCTGTGTGATCACGGTGAAGGGAGAGGTGTGAGTCCGTGTGATCACGGTGTAGGGAGAGGTGTGAGTCCGTGTGATCACGGTGAAGGGAGAGGTGTGAGTCCGTGTGATCACGGTGCAGGCAGAGGTGTGAGTCAGTGTGAACACGGTGAAGGGAGAGGTTGAGTCAGTGTGAACACGGTGAAGGGAGAGGTGTGAGTCCGTGTGATCACGGTGAAGGGAGAGGTGTGAGTCAGTGTGATCACGGTGAAGGGAGTGGTGTGAGTCAGTGTGATCACGGTGAAGGGAGAGGTGTCAGTCAGTGTGAACACGGTGAAGGGAGATGTGTGAGTCAGTGTGATCACGGTGAAGGGAGAGGTGTGAGTCAGTGTGAACACGGTCAAGGGAGAGGTGTGAGTCCGTGTGATCACGGTGTAGGGAGAGGTGTGAGTCCGTGTCATCACGGTGAAGGGAGAGGTGTGTGTCCGTGTCATCACGGTGAAGGGAGAGGTGTGAGTCCGTGTCATCACGGTGAAGGGAGAGGTGTGAGTCAGTGTGAACACGGTGCAGGGAGAGGTGTGAGTCAGTGTGAACACGGTTAAGGGAGAGGTGTAAGTCTGTGTGATCACGGTGAAGGGAGATGTGTGAGTCAGTGTGATCACGGTGAAGGGAGAGGTGTGAGTCAGTGTGAAGACGGTGAAGGGAGAGGTGTGAGTCAGTGTGAACACGGTGAAGGGAGAGGTGTGAGTCCGTGTGAACACGGTGAAGGGAGATGTGTGAGTCAGTGTGATCACGGTGAAGGGAGAGGTGTGAATCAGTGTGATCACGGTGAAGGGAGAGGTGTGAGTCAGTGTGAACACGGTGAAGGGAGAGGTGTGAGTCCGTGTGATCACGGTGAAGGGAGAGGTGTGAGTCCGTGTTATCACGGTGAAGGGAGAGGTGTGAGTCCGTGTGAACACGGTGCAGGGAGAGGTGTGAGTCCGTGTGAACACGGTGAAGGGAGAGGTGTAAGTCCGTGTGATTACGGTGAAGGGAGAGGTGTGAGTCAGTGTGAACACGGGGCAGGGAGAGGTGTGAGTCCGTGTGAACAAGGTGCAGGGAGAGGTGTGAGTCAGTGTGAACACGGTACAGGGAGAGGTGTGAGTCAGTGTGAACACGGTGAAGGGAGAGGTGTGAGTCCGTGTGATCACGGTGAAGGGAGAGGTGTGAGTCAGTGTGATCACAGTGAAGGGAGAGGTGTGAGTCAGTGTGATCACGTTGAAGGGAGAGGTGTGAGTCAGTGTGATCACGGTAAAGGGAGATGTGTGAGTCAGTGTGATCACGGTGAAGGGAGAGGTGTGAGTCAGTGTGAACACGGTGAAGGGAGAGGTGTGAGTCCGTGTGATCACGGTGAAGGGAGAGGTGTGAGTCCGTGTCATCACGGTGAAGGGAGAGCTGTGTGTCAGTGTGAACACGGTGCAGGGAGAGGTGTGAGTCAGTGTGAACACGGTGAAGGGAGAGGTGTAAGTCTGTGCGATCACGGTGAAGGGAGATGTGTGAGTCAGTGTGATCACGGTGAAGGGAGAGGTGTGAGTCAGTGTGAACACGGTGAAGGGAAAGGTGTGAGTCCGTGTGATCACGGTGAAGGGAGAGGTGTGAGTCCGTGTTATCACGGTGAAGGGAGAGGTGTGAGTCCGTGTGAACACGGTGCGGGGAGAGGTGTGAGTCCGTGTGAACACGGTGAAGGGAGAGGTGTAAGTCCGTGTGAACACGGTGAAGCGAGAGGTTTAAGTCTGTGTGAACACGGTGCAGGGAGAGGTGTGAGTCAGTGTGAACAAGGTGCAGGGAGAGGTGTGAGTCAGTGTGATCACGGTGAAGGGAGAGGTGTGAGTCAGTGTGATCACGGTGAAGGGAGAGGTGTGAGTCAGTGTGAACAAGGTGCAGGGAGAGTTGTGAGTCAGTGTGAACACAGTGCAGGGAGAGGTGTGAGTCCGTGTGAACAAGGTGCAGGGAGAGGTGTGAGTCAGTGTGAACACGGTGCAGGGAGAGGTGTGAGTCAGTGTGTTCACAGCGAAGGGAGAGCTGTGAGTCCGTGTGATTACGGTGAAGGGAGAGGTGTGAGTCAGTGTGATCACAGTGAAGGGAGAGGTGTGAGTCAGTGTGATCACGGTGAAGGGAGTGGTGTGAGTCAGTGTGATCACGGTGAAGGGAGATGTGTGAGTCAGTGTGATCACGGTGAAGGGAGAGGTGTGAGTCAGTGTGAACACGGTGAAGGGAGAGGTGTGAGTCCGTGTGATCACGGTGAAGGGAGAGGTGTGAGTCCGTGTGATCACGGTGAAGGGAGAGGTGTGAGTCCGTGTCATCACGGTGAAGGGAGAGGTGTGAGTCCGTGTGATCACGGTGAAGGGAGAGGTGTGAGTCCGTGTCATCACGGTGAAGGGAGAGGTGTGAGTCAGTGTGAACACGGTGCAGGGAGAGGTGTGAGTCAGTGTGAACACGGTGAAGGGAGAGGTGTAAGTCTGTGTGATCACGGTCAAGGGAGATGTGTGAGTCAGTGTGATCACGGTGAAGGGAGAGGTGTGAGTCAGTGTGAACACGGTGAAGGGAGAGGTGTGAGTCAGTGTGAACACGGTGAAGGGAGAGGTGTGAGTCCGTGTGATCACGGTGAAGGGAGAGGTGTGAGTCCGTGTTATCACGGTGAAGGGAGAGGTGTGAGTCCGTGTGAACACGGTGCAGGGAGAGGTGTGAGTCCGTGCGAACACGGTGAAGGGAGAGGTGTAAGTCCGTGCGATCACGGTGAAGCGAGAGGTGTAAGTCCGTGTGAACACGGTGCAGGGAGAGGTGTGAGTCAGTGTGAACAAGGTGCAGGGAGAGGTGTGAGTCAGTGTGATCACGGTGAAGGGAGAGGTGTGAGTCAGTGTGAACATGGTGAAGGGAGAGGTGTGAGTCAGTGTGAACAAGGTGCAGGGAGAGGTGTGAGTCAGTGTGAACACGGTGCAGGGAGAGGTGTGAGTCAGTGTGATCACAGTGAAGGGAGAGGTGTGAGTCCGTGTGAACACCGTGCAGGGAGAGGTGTGAGTCAGTGTGAACACGGTGCAGGGAGAGGTGTGAGTCAGTGTGATCACGGTGAAGGGAGAGGTGTGAGTCTGTGTGATCACGGTGAAGGGAGAGGTGTGAGTCAGTGTGATCACGGTGAAGGGAGAGGTGCAAGTCTGTGTGAACACGTTGCAGGGAGAGGTGTGAGTCAGTGTGATCACAGTGAAGGGAGAGGTGTGAGTCCGTGTGATCACGGTGAAGGGAGAGGTGTGAGTCAGTGTGATCACAGTGAAGGGAGAGGTGTGAGTCAGTGTGATCACGGTGAAGGGAGAGGTGCGAGTCAGTGTGATCACGGTGAAGGGAGAGATGTGAGTCAGTGTGAACACGGTGAAGGGAGAGGTGTGAGTCAGTGTGAACACGGTGCAGGGAGAGGTGTGAGTCAGTGTGAACACGGTGCAGGGAGAGGTGTGAGTCAGTGTGATCACGTTGAAGGGAGAGGTGTGAGTCAGTGTGATCACAGTGAAGGGAGAGGTGTGAGTCAGTGTGATCACAGTGCAGGGAGAGGTGTGAGTCAGTGTGATCACTTTGAAGGGAGAGGTGTGAGTCAGTGTGATCACGGTGCAGGGAGAGGTGTGAGTCAGTGTGAACACGGTGCAGGGAGAAGTGTGAGTCAGTGTGATCACGGTGAAGGGAGAGGTGTGAGTCAGTGTGATCACGGTGCAGGGAGAGGTGTGAGTCAGTGTGATCACGGTGCAGGGAGAGGTGTGAGTCAGTGTGAACACGGTGCAGGGAGAGGTGTGAGTCCGTGTGAACAAGGTGCAGGGAGAGGTGTGAGTCAGTGTGAACACGGTGCAGGGAGAGGTGTGAGTCAGTGTGTTCACAGCGAAGGGAGAGGTGTGAGTCCGTGTGATTACGGTGAAGGGAGAGGTGTGAGTCAGTGTGATCACAGTGAAGGGAGAGGTGTGAGTCAGTGTGATCACGGTGAAGGGAGTGGTGTGAGTCAGTGTGATCACGGTGAAGGGAGATGTGTGAGTCAGTGTGATCACGGTGAAGGGAGAGGTGTGAGTCAGTGTGAACACGGTGAAGGGAGAGGTGTGAGTCCGTGTGATCACGGTGAAGGGAGAGGTGTGAGTCCGTGTGATCACGGTGAAGGGAGAGGTGTGAGTCCGTGTCATCACAGTGAAGGGAGAGGTGTGAGTCCGTGTGATCACGGTGAAGGGAGAGGTGTGAGTCCGTGTCATCACGGTGAAGGGAGAGGTGTGAGTCAGTGTGAACACGGTGCAGGGAGAGGTGTGAGTCAGTGTGAACACGGTGAAGGGAGAGGTGTGAGTCAGTGTGATCACGGTGAAGGGAGAGGTGTGAGTCAGTGTGATCACGGTGAAGGGAGAGGTGTGAGTCAGTGTGAACATGGTGAAGGGAGAGGTGTGAGTCAGTGTGAACATGGTGAAGGGAGAGGTGTGAGTCAGTGTGAACAAGGTGCAGGGAGAGGTGTGAGTCAGTGTTAACACGGTGCAGGGAGAGGTGTGAGTCAGTGTGATCACAGTGAAGGGAGAGGTGTGAGTCCGTGTGAACACGGTGCAGGGAGGGGTGTGAGTCAGTGTGAACACGGTGCAGGGAGAGGTGTGAGTCAGTGAGAAAAAGGTGCAGGGAGAGGTGTGAACACGGTGCAGGGAGAGGTGTGAGTCCGTGTGAACACGGTGCAGGGAGAGGTGTGAGTCAGTGTGAACACGGTGCAGGGAGAGGTGTGAGTCAGTGTGAACACGGTGCAGGGAGAGGTGTGAGTACGTGTGAACACGGTGCAGGGAGAGGTGTGAGTCAGTGTGAACACGGTGCAGGGAGAGGTGTGAGTCAGTGTGAACACGGTGCAGGGAGAGGTGTGAGTCAGTGTGAACACGGTGCAGGGAGAGGTGTGAGTCAGTGTGAACACGGTGCAGGGAGAGGTATGAGTCAGTGTGATCACGGTGAAGGGAGAGGTGTGAGTCAGTGTGATCACGGTGAAAGGAGAGGCGTGATTCAGTGTGATCACAGAGAAGGGAGAGGTGTGAGTCAGTGTGATCACGGTGAAGGGAGAGGTGTGAGTCAGTGTGATCACGGTGAAGGGAGAGGTGTGAGTCAGTGTGATCACGGTGAAGGGAGAGGTGTGAGTCAGTGTGAACACGGTGAAGGGAGAGGTGTGAGTCAGTGTGAACAAGGTACAGGGAGAGGTGTGAGTCAGTGTGATCACAGTGAAGGGAGAGGTGTGAGTCCGTGTGAACACGGTGCAGGGAGAGGTGTGAGTCAGTGTGAACACAGTGCAGGGAGAGGTGTGAGTCAGTGTGATCACGGTGAAGGGAGAGGTGTGAGTCCGTGTGATCACGGGGAAGGGAGAGGTGTGAGTCCGTGTGATCACGGGGAAGGGAGAGGTGTGAGTCAGTGTGAACACGGTGCAGGGAGAGGTGTGAGTCAGTGTGAACAAAGTGCAGGGAGAGGTGTGAGTCAGTGTGAACACGGTGAAGGGAGAGGTGTGAGTCAGTGTGATCACGGTGAAGGGAGAGGTGTGAGTCAGTGTGATCACGGTGAAGGGAGTGGTGTGAGTCAGTGTGATCACGGTGAAGGGAGAGGTGTCAGTCAGTGTGAACACGGTGAAGGGAGAGGTGTGACTCAGTGTGAACAAGGTGCAGGGAGAGGTGTGAGTCAGTGTGAACACGGTGCAGGGAGAGGTGTGAGTCAGTGTGAACACGGTGCAGGGAGAGGTGTGAGTCAGTGTATTCACAGTGAAGGGAGGGTGTGAGTCTGTGTGATCACGGTGAAGGGAGAGGTGTGAGTCCGTGTGATCACGGTGTAGGGAGAGGTGTGAGTCCGTGTGATCACGGTGAAGGGAGAGGTGTGAGTCCGTGTGATCACGGTGCAGGCAGAGGTGTGAGTCAGTGTGAACACGGTGAAGGGAGAGGTTGAGTCAGTGTGAACACGGTGAAGGGAGAGGTGTGAGTCCGTGTGATCACGGTGAAGGGAGAGGTGTGAGTCAGTGTGATCACGGTGAAGGGAGTGGTGTGAGTCAGTGTGATCACGGTGAAGGGAGAGGTGTCAGTCAGTGTGAACACGGTGAAGGGAGATGTGTGAGTCAGTGTGATCACGGTGAAGGGAGAGGTGTGAGTCAGTGTGAACACGGTCAAGGGAGAGGTGTGAGTCCGTGTGATCACGGTGTAGGGAGAGGTGTGAGTCCGTGTCATCACGGTGAAGGGAGAGGTGTGTGTCCGTGTCATCACGGTGAAGGGAGAGGTGTGAGTCCGTGTCATCACGGTGAAGGGAGAGGTGTGAGTCAGTGTGAACACGGTGCAGGGAGAGGTGTGAGTCAGTGTGAACACGGTTAAGGGAGAGGTGTAAGTCTGTGTGATCACGGTGAAGGGAGATGTGTGAGTCAGTGTGATCACGGTGAAGGGAGAGGTGTGAGTCAGTGTGAAGACGGTGAAGGGAGAGGTGTGAGTCAGTGTGAACACGGTGAAGGGAGAGGTGTGAGTCCGTGTGAACACGGTGAAGGGAGATGTGTGAGTCAGTGTGATCACGGTGAAGGGAGAGGTGTGAATCAGTGTGATCACGGTGAAGGGAGAGGTGTGAGTCAGTGTGAACACGGTGAAGGGAGAGGTGTGAGTCCGTGTGATCACGGTGAAGGGAGAGGTGTGAGTCCGTGTTATCACGGTGAAGGGAGAGGTGTGAGTCCGTGTGAACACGGTGCAGGGAGAGGTGTGAGTCCGTGTGAACACGGTGAAGGGAGAGGTGTAAGTCCGTGTGATTACGGTGAAGGGAGAGGTGTGAGTCAGTGTGAACACGGGGCAGGGAGAGGTGTGAGTCCGTGTGAACAAGGTGCAGGGAGAGGTGTGAGTCAGTGTGAACACGGTACAGGGAGAGGTGTGAGTCAGTGTGAACACGGTGAAGGGAGAGGTGTGAGTCCGTGTGATCACGGTGAAGGGAGAGGTGTGAGTCAGTGTGATCACAGTGAAGGGAGAGGTGTGAGTCAGTGTGATCACGTTGAAGGGAGAGGTGTGAGTCAGTGTGATCACGGTAAAGGGAGATGTGTGAGTCAGTGTGATCACGGTGAAGGGAGAGGTGTGAGTCAGTGTGAACACGGTGAAGGGAGAGGTGTGAGTCCGTGTGATCACGGTGAAGGGAGAGGTGTGAGTCCGTGTCATCACGGTGAAGGGAGAGCTGTGTGTCAGTGTGAACACGGTGCAGGGAGAGGTGTGAGTCAGTGTGAACACGGTGAAGGGAGAGGTGTAAGTCTGTGCGATCACGGTGAAGGGAGATGTGTGAGTCAGTGTGATCACGGTGAAGGGAGAGGTGTGAGTCAGTGTGAACACGGTGAAGGGAAAGGTGTGAGTCCGTGTGATCACGGTGAAGGGAGAGGTGTGAGTCCGTGTTATCACGGTGAAGGGAGAGGTGTGAGTCCGTGTGAACACGGTGCGGGGAGAGGTGTGAGTCCGTGTGAACACGGTGAAGGGAGAGGTGTAAGTCCGTGTGAACACGGTGAAGCGAGAGGTTTAAGTCTGTGTGAACACGGTGCAGGGAGAGGTGTGAGTCAGTGTGAACAAGGTGCAGGGAGAGGTGTGAGTCAGTGTGATCACGGTGAAGGGAGAGGTGTGAGTCAGTGTGATCACGGTGAAGGGAGAGGTGTGAGTCAGTGTGAACAAGGTGCAGGGAGAGTTGTGAGTCAGTGTGAACACAGTGCAGGGAGAGGTGTGAGTCCGTGTGAACAAGGTGCAGGGAGAGGTGTGAGTCAGTGTGAACACGGTGCAGGGAGAGGTGTGAGTCAGTGTGTTCACAGCGAAGGGAGAGCTGTGAGTCCGTGTGATTACGGTGAAGGGAGAGGTGTGAGTCAGTGTGATCACAGTGAAGGGAGAGGTGTGAGTCAGTGTGATCACGGTGAAGGGAGTGGTGTGAGTCAGTGTGATCACGGTGAAGGGAGATGTGTGAGTCAGTGTGATCACGGTGAAGGGAGAGGTGTGAGTCAGTGTGAACACGGTGAAGGGAGAGGTGTGAGTCCGTGTGATCACGGTGAAGGGAGAGGTGTGAGTCCGTGTGATCACGGTGAAGGGAGAGGTGTGAGTCCGTGTCATCACGGTGAAGGGAGAGGTGTGAGTCCGTGTGATCACGGTGAAGGGAGAGGTGTGAGTCCGTGTCATCACGGTGAAGGGAGAGGTGTGAGTCAGTGTGAACACGGTGCAGGGAGAGGTGTGAGTCAGTGTGAACACGGTGAAGGGAGAGGTGTAAGTCTGTGTGATCACGGTCAAGGGAGATGTGTGAGTCAGTGTGATCACGGTGAAGGGAGAGGTGTGAGTCAGTGTGAACACGGTGAAGGGAGAGGTGTGAGTCAGTGTGAACACGGTGAAGGGAGAGGTGTGAGTCCGTGTGATCACGGTGAAGGGAGAGGTGTGAGTCCGTGTTATCACGGTGAAGGGAGAGGTGTGAGTCCGTGTGAACACGGTGCAGGGAGAGGTGTGAGTCCGTGCGAACACGGTGAAGGGAGAGGTGTAAGTCCGTGCGATCACGGTGAAGCGAGAGGTGTAAGTCCGTGTGAACACGGTGCAGGGAGAGGTGTGAGTCAGTGTGAACAAGGTGCAGGGAGAGGTGTGAGTCAGTGTGATCACGGTGAAGGGAGAGGTGTGAGTCAGTGTGAACATGGTGAAGGGAGAGGTGTGAGTCAGTGTGAACAAGGTGCAGGGAGAGGTGTGAGTCAGTGTGAACACGGTGCAGGGAGAGGTGTGAGTCAGTGTGATCACAGTGAAGGGAGAGGTGTGAGTCCGTGTGAACACCGTGCAGGGAGAGGTGTGAGTCAGTGTGAACACGGTGCAGGGAGAGGTGTGAGTCAGTGTGATCACGGTGAAGGGAGAGGTGTGAGTCTGTGTGATCACGGTGAAGGGAGAGGTGTGAGTCAGTGTGATCACGGTGAAGGGAGAGGTGCAAGTCTGTGTGAACACGTTGCAGGGAGAGGTGTGAGTCAGTGTGATCACAGTGAAGGGAGAGGTGTGAGTCCGTGTGATCACGGTGAAGGGAGAGGTGTGAGTCAGTGTGATCACAGTGAAGGGAGAGGTGTGAGTCAGTGTGATCACGGTGAAGGGAGAGGTGCGAGTCAGTGTGATCACGGTGAAGGGAGAGATGTGAGTCAGTGTGAACACGGTGAAGGGAGAGGTGTGAGTCAGTGTGAACACGGTGCAGGGAGAGGTGTGAGTCAGTGTGAACACGGTGCAGGGAGAGGTGTGAGTCAGTGTGATCACGTTGAAGGGAGAGGTGTGAGTCAGTGTGATCACAGTGAAGGGAGAGGTGTGAGTCAGTGTGATCACAGTGCAGGGAGAGGTGTGAGTCAGTGTGATCACTTTGAAGGGAGAGGTGTGAGTCAGTGTGATCACGGTGCAGGGAGAGGTGTGAGTCAGAGTGAACACGGTGCAGGGAGAAGTGTGAGTCAGTGTGATCACGGTGAAGGGAGAGGTGTGAGTCAGTGTGATCACGGTGCAGGGAGAGGTGTGAGTCAGTGTGATCACGGTGCAGGGAGAGGTGTGAGTCAGTGTGAACACGGTGCAGGGAGAGGTGTGAGTCCGTGTGAACAAGGTGCAGGGAGAGGTGTGAGTCAGTGTGAACACGGTGCAGGGAGAGGTGTGAGTCAGTGTGTTCACAGCGAAGGGAGAGGTGTGAGTCCGTGTGATTACGGTGAAGGGAGAGGTGTGAGTCAGTGTGATCACAGTGAAGGGAGAGGTGTGAGTCAGTGTGATCACGGTGAAGGGAGTGGTGTGAGTCAGTGTGATCACGGTGAAGGGAGATGTGTGAGTCAGTGTGATCACGGTGAAGGGAGAGGTGTGAGTCAGTGTGAACACGGTGAAGGGAGAGGTGTGAGTCCGTGTGATCACGGTGAAGGGAGAGGTGTGAGTCCGTGTGATCACGGTGAAGGGAGAGGTGTGAGTCCGTGTCATCACAGTGAAGGGAGAGGTGTGAGTCCGTGTGATCACGGTGAAGGGAGAGGTGTGAGTCCGTGTCATCACGGTGAAGGGAGAGGTGTGAGTCAGTGTGAACACGGTGCAGGGAGAGGTGTGAGTCAGTGTGAACACGGTGAAGGGAGAGGTGTAAGTCTGTGTGATCACGGTGAAGGGAGATGTGTGAGTCAGTGTGATCACGGTGAAGGGAGAGGTGTGAGTCAGTGTGAACACGGTGAAGGGAGAGGTGTGAGTCCGTGTGATCACGGTGAAGGGAGAGGTGTGAGTCAGTGTGAACATGGTGAAGGGAGAGGTGTGAGTCAGTGTGAACAAGGTGCAGGGAGAGGTGTGAGTCAGTGTGAACACGGTGCAGGGAGAGGTGTGAGTCAGTGTGATCACAGTGAAGGGAGAGGTGTGAGTCCGTGTGAACACCGTGCAGGGAGAGGTGTGAGTCAGTGTGAACACGGTGCAGGGAGAGGTGTGAGTCAGTGTGATCACGGTGAAGGGAGAGGTGTGAGTCTGTGTGATCACGGTGAAGGGAGAGGTGTGAGTCAGTGTGATCACGGTGAAGGGAGAGGTGCAAGTCTGTGTGAACACGTTGCAGGGAGAGGTGTGAGTCAGTGTGATCACAGTGAAGGGAGAGGTGTGAGTCCGTGTGATCACGGTGAAGGGAGAGGTGTGAGTCAGTGTGATCACAGTGAAGGGAGAGGTGTGAGTCAGTGTGATCACGGTGAAGGGAGAGGTGCGAGTCAGTGTGATCACGGTGAAGGGAGAGATGTGAGTCAGTGTGAACACGGTGAAGGGAGAGGTGTGAGTCAGTGTGAACACGGTGCAGGGAGAGGTGTGAGTCAGTGTGAACACGGTGCAGGGAGAGGTGTGAGTCAGTGTGATCACGTTGAAGGGAGAGGTGTGAGTCAGTGTGATCATAGTGAAGGGAGAGGTGTGAGTCAGTGTGATCACAGTGCAGGGAGAGGTGTGAGTCAGTGTGATCACTTTGAAGGGAGAGGTGTGAGTCAGTGTGATCACGGTGCAGGGAGAGGTGTGAGTCAGTGTGAACACGGTGCAGGGAGAAGTGTGAGTCAGTGTGATCACGGTGAAGGGAGAGGTGTGAGTCAGTGTGATCACGGTGCAGGGAGAGGTGTGAGTCAGTGTGATCACGGTGCAGGGAGAGGTGTGAGTCAGTGTGAACACGGTGCAGGGAGAGGTGTGAGTCCGTGTGAACAAGGTGCAGGGAGAGGTGTGAGTCAGTGTGAACACGGTGCAGGGAGAGGTGTGAGTCAGTGTGTTCACAGCGAAGGGAGAGGTGTGAGTCCGTGTGATTACGGTGAAGGGAGAGGTGTGAGTCAGTGTGATCACAGTGAAGGGAGAGGTGTGAGTCAGTGTGATCACGGTGAAGGGAATGGTGTGAGTCAGTGTGATCACGGTGAAGGGAGATGTGTGAGTCAGTGTGATCACGGTGAAGGGAGATGTGTGAGTCAGTGTGAACACGGTGAAGGGAGAGGTGTGAGTCCGTGTGATCACGGTGAAGGGAGAGGTGTGAGTCCGTGTGATCACGGTGAAGGGAGAGGTGTGAGTCCGTGTCATCACGGTGAAGGGAGAGGTGTGAGTCCGTGTGATCACGGTGAAGGGAGAGGTGTGAGTCCGTGTCATCACGGTGAAGGGAGAGGTGTGAGTCAGTGTGAACACGGTGCAGGGAGAGGTGTGAGTCAGTGTGAACACGGTGAAGGGAGAGGTGTAAGTCTGTGTGATCACGGTGAAGGGAGATGTGTGAGTCAGTGTGATCACGGTGAAGGGAGAGGTGTGAGTCAGTGTGAACACGGTGAAGGGAGAGGTGTGAGTCCGTGTGATCACGGTGAAGGGAGAGGTGTGAGTCCGTGTTATCACGGTGAAGGGAGAGGTGTGAGTCCGTGTGAACATGGTGCAGGGAGAGGTGTGAGTCCGTGCGAACACGGTGAAGGGAGAGGTGTAAGTCCGTGTGATCATGGTGAAGCGAGAGGTGTAAGTCCGTGTGAACACGGTGCAGGGAGAGGTGTGAGTCAGTGTGAACAAGGTGCAGGGAGAGGTGTGAGTCAGTGTGATTACGGTGAAGGGAGAGGTGTGAGTCAGTGTGAACATGGTGAAGGGAGAGGTGTGAGTCAGTGTGAACACGGTGCAGGGAGAGGTGTGAGTCAGTGTGATCACAGTGAAGGGAGAGGTGTGCGTCCGTGTGAACACCGTGCAGGGAGAGGTGTGAGTCAGTGTGAACACGGTGCAGGGAGAGGTGTGAGTCAGTGTGATCCCGGTGAAGGGAGAGGTGTGAGTCTGTGTGATCACGGTGAAGGGAGAGGTGTGAGTCAGTGTGATCACGGTGAAGGGAGAGGTGCAAGTCTGTGTGAACACGTTGCAGGGAGAGGTGTGAGTCAGTGTGATCACAGTGAAGGGAGAGGTGTGAGTCCGTGTGATCACGGTGAAGGGAGAGGTGTGAGTCAGTGTGATCACAGTGAAGGGAGAGGTGCGAGTCAGTGTGATCACGGTGAAGGGAGAGGTGCGAGTCAGTGTGATCACGGTGAAGGGAGAGATGTGAGTCAGTGTGAACACGGTGAAGGGAGAGGTGTGAGTCAGTGTGAACACGGTGCAGGGAGAGGTGTGAGTCAGTGTGAACACGGTGCAGGGAGAGGTGTGAGTCAGTGTGATCACGTTGAAGGGAGAGGTGTGAGTCAGTGTGATCACAGTGAAGGGAGAGGTGTGAGTCAGTGTGATCACAGTGCAGGGAGAGGTGTGAGTCAGTGTGATCACTTTGAAGGGAGAGGTGTGAGTCAGTGTGATCACGGTGAAGGGAGAGGTGCGAGTCAGTGTGATCACGGTGAAGGGAGAGGTGTGAGTCCGTGTCATCACAGTGAAGGGAGAGGTGTGAGTCCGTGTGATCACGGTGAAGGGAGAGGTGTGAGTCCGTGTCATCACGGTGAAGGGAGAGGTGTGAGTCAGTGTGAACACGGTGCAGGGAGAGGTGTGAGTCAGTGTGAACACGGTGAAGGGAGAGGTGTAAGTCTGTGTGATCACGGTGAAGGGAGATGTGTGAGTCAGTGTGATCACGGTGAAGGGAGAGGTGTGAGTCAGTGTGAACACGGTGAAGGGAGAGGTGTGAGTCCGTGTGATCACGGTGAAGGGAGAGGTGTGAGTCAGTGTGAACATGGTGAAGGGAGAGGTGTGAGTCAGTGTGAACAAGGTGCAGGGAGAGGTGTGAGTCAGTGTGAACACGGTGCAGGGAGAGGTGTGAGTCAGTGTGATCACAGTGAAGGGAGAGGTGTGAGTCCGTGTGAACACCGTGCAGGGAGAGGTGTGAGTCAGTGTGAACACGGTGCAGGGAGAGGTGTGAGTCAGTGTGATCACGGTGAAGGGAGAGGTGTGAGTCTGTGTGATCACGGTGAAGGGAGAGGTGTGAGTCAGTGTGATCACGGTGAAGGGAGAGGTGCAAGTCTGTGTGAACACGTTGCAGGGAGAGGTGTGAGTCAGTGTGATCACAGTGAAGGGAGAGGTGTGAGTCCGTGTGATCACGGTGAAGGGAGAGGTGTGAGTCAGTGTGATCACAGTGAAGGGAGAGGTGTGAGTCAGTGTGATCACGGTGAAGGGAGAGGTGCGAGTCAGTGTGATCACGGTGAAGGGAGAGATGTGAGTCAGTGTGAACACGGTGAAGGGAGAGGTGTGAGTCAGTGTGAACACGGTGCAGGGAGAGGTGTGAGTCAGTGTGAACACGGTGCAGGGAGAGGTGTGAGTCAGTGTGATCACGTTGAAGGGAGAGGTGTGAGTCAGTGTGATCATAGTGAAGGGAGAGGTGTGAGTCAGTGTGATCACAGTGCAGGGAGAGGTGTGAGTCAGTGTGATCACTTTGAAGGGAGAGGTGTGAGTCAGTGTGATCACGGTGCAGGGAGAGGTGTGAGTCAGTGTGAACACGGTGCAGGGAGAAGTGTGAGTCAGTGTGATCACGGTGAAGGGAGAGGTGTGAGTCAGTGTGATCACGGTGCAGGGAGAGGTGTGAGTCAGTGTGATCACGGTGCAGGGAGAGGTGTGAGTCAGTGTGAACACGGTGCAGGGAGAGGTGTGAGTCCGTGTGAACAAGGTGCAGGGAGAGGTGTGAGTCAGTGTGAACACGGTGCAGGGAGAGGTGTGAGTCAGTGTGTTCACAGCGAAGGGAGAGGTGTGAGTCCGTGTGATTACGGTGAAGGGAGAGGTGTGAGTCAGTGTGATCACAGTGAAGGGAGAGGTGTGAGTCAGTGTGATCACGGTGAAGGGAGTGGTGTGAGTCAGTGTGATCACGGTGAAGGGAGATGTGTGAGTCAGTGTGATCACGGTGAAGGGAGAGGTGTGAGTCAGTGTGAACACGGTGAAGGGAGAGGTGTGAGTCCGTGTGATCACGGTGAAGGGAGAGGTGTGAGTCCGTGTGATCACGGTGAAGGGAGAGGTGTGAGTCCGTGTCATCACGGTGAAGGGAGAGGTGTGAGTCCGTGTGATCACGGTGAAGGGAGAGGTGTGAGTCCGTGTCATCACGGTGAAGGGAGAGGTGTGAGTCAGTGTGAACACGGTGCAGGGAGAGGTGTGAGTCAGTGTGAACACGGTGAAGGGAGAGGTGTAAGTCTGTGTGATCACGGTGAAGGGAGATGTGTGAGTCAGTGTGATCACGGTGAAGGGAGAGGTGTGAGTCAGTGTGAACACGGTGAAGGGAGAGGTGTGAGTCCGTGTGATCACGGTGAAGGGAGAGGTGTGAGTCCGTGTTATCACGGTGAAGGGAGAGGTGTGAGTCCGTGTGAACATGGTGCAGGGAGAGGTGTGAGTCCGTGCGAACACGGTGAAGGGAGAGGTGTAAGTCCGTGTGATCATGGTGAAGCGAGAGGTGTAAGTCCGTGTGAACACGGTGCAGGGAGAGGTGTGAGTCAGTGTGAACAAGGTGCAGGGAGAGGTGTGAGTCAGTGTGATCACGGTGAAGGGAGAGGTGTGAGTCAGTGTGAACATGGTGAAGGGAGAGGTGTGA
The DNA here is from genome assembly GCF_036365525.1 of Heterodontus francisci. NCBI lineage: Eukaryota > Metazoa > Chordata > Chondrichthyes > Heterodontiformes > Heterodontidae > Heterodontus > Heterodontus francisci. The sequence goes on along the minus strand of NW_027142184.1, from coordinate 341,083 downwards.
GTCAGTGTGAACACGGTGCAGGGAGAGGTGTGAGTCAGTGTGATCACAGTGAAGGGAGAGGTGTGCGTCCGTGTGAACACCGTGCAGGGAGAGGTGTGAGTCAGTGTGAACACGGTGCAGGGAGAGGTGTGAGTCAGTGTGATCCCGGTGAAGGGAGAGGTGTGAGTCTGTGTGATCACGGTGAAGGGAGAGGTGTGAGTCAGTGTGATCACGGTGAAGGGAGAGGTGCAAGTCTGTGTGAACACGTTGCAGGGAGAGGTGTGAGTCAGTGTGATCACAGTGAAGGGAGAGGTGTGAGTCCGTGTGATCACGGTGAAGGGAGAGGTGTGAGTCAGTGTGATCACAGTGAAGGGAGAGGTGCGAGTCAGTGTGATCACGGTGAAGGGAGAGGTGCGAGTCAGTGTGATCACGGTGAAGGGAGAGATGTGAGTCAGTGTGAACACGGTGAAGGGAGAGGTGTGAGTCAGTGTGAACACGGTGCAGGGAGAGGTGTGAGTCAGTGTGAACACGGTGCAGGGAGAGGTGTGAGTCAGTGTGATCACGTTGAAGGGAGAGGTGTGAGTCAGTGTGATCACAGTGAAGGGAGAGGTGTGAGTCAGTGTGATCACAGTGCAGGGAGAGGTGTGAGTCAGTGTGATCACTTTGAAGGGAGAGGTGTGAGTCAGTGTGATCACGGTGCAGGGAGAGGTGTGAGTCAGTGTGAACACGGTGCAGGGAGAAGTGTGAGTCAGTGTGATCACGGTGAAGGGAGAGGTGTGAGTCAGTGTGATCACGGTGCAGGGAGAGGTGTGAGTCAGTGTGAACACGGTGCAGGGAGAAGTGTGAGTCAGTGTGATCACGGTGAAGGGAGAGGTGTGAGTCAGTGTGATCACGGTGAAGGGAGAGGTGTGAGTCAGTGTGATCACGGTGAAGGGAGAGGTGTGAGTCAGTGTGATCACGGTGCAGGGAGAGGTGTGAGTCAGTGTGAACACGGTGCAGGGAGAAGTGTGAGTCAGTGTGATCACGGTGAAGGGAGAGGTGTGAGTCAGTGTGATCACGGTGCAGGGAGAGGTGTGAGTCACTGTGATCACGGTGAAGGGAGAGGTGTGAGTCAGTGTGATCACGGTGAAGGGAGAGGTGTGAGTCAGTGTGATCACGGTGCAATGAGAGGTGTGAGACACATTGTCACTGTTGAGAATATTACAGCTCACTATTTGTGTAAAGGGAACATTAACACTCTTTTTCATCAATGTGCAGGGTTAATTTTACACATTAACTGACAGTGGGAGCTTTCCTGATCATTGACAGAGGGATGACCCACACCCAGCCTGCATACTATATTATAAAACGTTGCCCTACCGTTAACGGTTTTAATGATGTGAAGACCAGTGGGCAGGAAGTGTCGATCATCTCGGCCCGTGTAGGAGAGTCGCGGCATTCCACACGAACCTTTGGTGATTTTCATTTCTAACCTACAACCGGAATGTTACAAAACAGAATCTCTCAACAGTTCCTGTATGGACACCCACAAAAACAGATTGTCCTGAGTACCCGGCCCACACCAACCAGTGACCACGGCCCACACCGGCCAGTGACCACGGCCCACGCCAACCAGTGACCACGGCCCACGCCAACCAGTGACCACGGCCCACACCAACCAGTGACCACGGCCCACACCGGCCAGTGACCACGGCCCACACCGGCCAGTGACCACGGCCCACGCCAACCAGTGACCACGGCCCACGCCAGCCAGTGACCACGGCCCACGCCAGCCAGTGACCACGGCCCATGGCCCACGCCAGCCAGTGACCACGGCCCACGCCGGCCAGTGACCACGGCCCACGCCGGCCAGTGACCACGGCCCACTCCGGCCAGTGACCACGGCCCACTCCGGCCAGTGACCACGGCCCACACCGGCCAGTGACCACGGCACACACCGGCCAGTGACCACGGCACACACCGGCCAGTGACCACGGCACACACCGGCCAGTGACCACGGCCCGCACCAACCAGTGACCACGGCCCACACCGGCCAGTGACCACGGCCCACACCAACCAGTGACCACGGCCCACACCGGCCAGTGACCACGGCCCACACCGGCCAGTGACCATGGCCCACACCGGACAGTGACCACGGCCCACACCGGCCAGTGACCACGGCCCACACCGGCCAGTGACCACGGCCCACACCAACAAGTGACCACGGCCCATACCAACCAGTGACCACGGCCCATACCAACCAGTGACCACGGCCCACACCAACAATTGACCACGGCCCACACCAACAATTGACCACGGCCCACACCAACAATTGACCACGGCCCACACCGGCCAGTGACCTCGGCCCACACCGGCCAGTGACCACGGCCCACACCGGCCAGTGACCACGGCCCACACCGGCCAGTGACCACGGCCCACACCAACCAGTGACCACGGCCCACACCGGCCAGTGACCACGGCCCACACCGGCCAGTGACCACGGCCCACGCCAACCAGTGACCACGGCCCACGCCAGCCACTGACCACGGCCCACGCCAGCCACTGACCACGGCCCACGCCAGCCACTGACCACGGCCCACGCCAGCCAGTGACCACGGCCCACGCCAGCCAGTGACCACGGCCCACGCCAGCCAGTGACCACGGCCCATGGCCCACGCCAGCCAGTGACCACGGCCCACGCCGGCCAGTGACCACGGCCCACACCAGCCAGTGACCACGGCACACACCGGCCAGTGACCACGGCACACACCGGCCAGTGACCACGGCACACACCGGCCAGTGACCACGGCACACACCGGCCAGTGACCACGGCACACACCGGCCAGTGACCACGGCCCGCACCAACCAGTGACCACGGCCCACACCGGCCAGTGACCACGGCCCACACCGGCCAGTGACCACGGCCCACACCGGCCAGTGACCACGGCCCACACCAACCAGTGACCACGGCCCACACCAACCAGTGACCACGGCCCACACCGGCCAGTGACCACGGCCCACACCAGCCAGTGACCACGGCCCACACCAGCCAGTGACCACGGCCCACACCAACAAGTGACCACGGCCTATACCAACCAGTGACCACGGCCCACACCAACAATTGACCACGGCCCACACCGGCCAGTGACCACGGCCCACACCGGCCAGTGACCACGGCCCACGCCAACCAGTGACCACGGCCCACGCCAACCAGTGACCACGGCCCACGCCAACAAGTGACCACGGCCCACGCCAACCAGTGACCACGGCCCACGCCAACCAGTGACCACGGCCCACGCCAGCCACTGACCACGGCCCACGCCAGCCACTGACCACGGCCCACGCCAGCCACTGATCACGGCCCACGCCAGCCACTGACCACGGCCCACGCCAACCAGTGACCACGGCCCACGCCAACCAGTGACCACGGCCCACGCCAGCCAGTGACCACGGCCCATGGCCCACGCCAGCCAGTGACCACGGCCCACGCCGGCCAGTGACCACGGCCCACTCCGGCCAGTGACCACGGCCCACACCGGCCAGTGACCACGGCCCACACCGGCCAGTGACCACGGCACACACCGGCCAGTGACCACGGCACACACCGGCCAGTGACCACGGCCCGCACCAACCAGTGACCACGGCCCACACCGGCCAGTGACCACGGCCCACACCAACCAGTGACCACGGCCCACACCAACCAGTGACCACGGCCCACACCGGCCAGTGACCACGGCCCACACCGGCCAGTGACCACGGCCCACACCGGCCAGTGACCACGGCCCACACCGGCCAGTGACCACGGCCCACACCGGCCAGTGACCACGGCCCACACCGGCCAGTGACCACGGCCCACACCAACAAGTGACCACGGCCCATACCAACCAGTGACCACGGCCCATACCAACCAGTGACCACAGCCCACACCAACAATTGACCACGGCCCACACCAACAATTGACCACGGCCCACACCAACAATTGACCACGGCCCACACCGGCCAGTGACCACGGCCCACGCCAGCCAGTGACCACGGCCCACGCCAGCCAGTGACCACGGCCCACGCCAGCCAGTGACCACGGCCCATGGCCCACGCCAGCCAGTGACCACGGCCCACGCCGGCCAGTGACCACGGCCCACACCGGCCAGTGACCACGGCACACACCGGCCAGTGACCACGGCACACACCGGCCAGTGACCACGGCACACACCGGCCAGTGACCACGGCCCACACCGGCCAGTGACCACGGCCCACACCGGCCAGTGACCACGGCACACACCGGCCAGTGACCACGGCACACACCGGCCAGTGACCACGGCCCACACCGGCCAGTGACCACGGCCCGCACCAACCAGTGACCACGGCCCACACCAACCAGTGACCACGGCCCACACCAACCAGTGACCACGGCCCACACCGGCCAGTGACCACGGCCCACACCAGCCAGTGACCACGGCCCACACCAGCCAGTGACCACGGCCCACACCAGCCAGTGACCACGGCCCACACCAACAAGTGACCACGGCCCACACCAACAAGTGACCACGGCCCATACCAACCAGTGACCACGGCCCACACCAACAATTGACCACGGCCCACACCGGCCAGTGACCACGGCCCACGCCGGCCAGTGACCACGGCCCACGTCAACCAGTGACCACGGCCCACGCCAACCAGTGACCACGGCCCACGCCAACAAGTGACCACGGCCCACGCCAACAAGTGACCACGGCCCACGTCAACCAGTGACCACGGCCCACGCCAGCCACTGACCACGGCCCACGCCAGCCACTGACCACGGCCCACGCCAGCCAGTGACCACGGCCCACGCCAACCAGTGACCACGGCCCACGCCAGCCAGTGACCACGGCCCACGCCAGCCACTGACCACGGCACACGCCAACCAGTGACCACGGCCCACGCCAGCCAGTGACCACGGCCCACGCCAGCCAGTGACCACGGCCCACACCAACCAGTGACCACGGCCCACACCAGCCACTGACCACGGCCCACACCAGCCAGTGACCACGGCCCACGCCAGCCAGTGACCACGGCCCACGCCAGCCAGTGACCACGGCCCACGCCAGCCAGTGACCACGGCCCACACCAACCAGTGACCACGGCCCACACCAACCAGTGACCACGGCCCACACCAACCAGTGACCACGGCCCACACCAGCCACTGACCACGGCCCACGCCAGCCACTGACCACGGCCCACGCCAGCCAGTGACCACGGCCCACGCCAGCCACTGACCACGGCCCACGCCAACCAGTGACCACGGCCCACGCCAGCCAGTGACCACGGCCCACGCCAGCCACTGACCACGGCCCACGCCAGCCACTGACCACGGCCCACGCCAGCCACTGACCACGGCCCACGCCAACCAGTGACCACGGCCCACGCCAGCCAGTGACCACGGCCCACGCCAACCAGTGACCACGGCCCACGCCAACCAGTGACCACGGCCCACACCAGCCAGTGACCACGGCCCACGCCAGCCAGTGACCACGGCCCACGCCAGCCAGTGACCACGGCCCACGCCAGCCAGTGACCACGGCCCACACCAACCAGTGACCACGGCCCACATCAGCCAGTGACCACGGCCCACACCAGCCAGCGACCACGGCCCATACCAGCCAGCGGCCACGGCCCATACCAGCCAGCGACCACGGCCCACACCAGCCAGTGACCACGGCCCACACCAGCCAGTGACCACGGCCCACACCAGCCACAGACCACGGCCCACACGTCATCATGACTCTCACTGGGGTACAGTTACACACACACTGACTCTCACTGGGTGACAATTCCACACACACTGACTCTCACTGGGGTACAGTTCCACACACACTGACTCTCACTGGGGGACAGTTCCGCACACACTGACTCTCACTGGGGTACAGTTCCACACACACTGACTCTCACTGGGGGACAGTTCCACACACACTGACTCTCACTGGGGTACAGTTCCACACACACTGACTCTCACTGGGGGACAGTTCCACACACACTGACTCTCACTGGGGCACAGTTTCACACACACTGACTCTCACTGGGTGACAATTCCACTCACACTGACTCTCACTGGGGTCTGGTTCCGCACACACTGACTCTCACTGGGGTCCGGTTCCGCACACACTGACGCTCACTGGGGTACAGTTCCACACACACTGACTCTCACTGGGTGACAGTTCCGCACACAGTGACTCTCACTGGGGTACAGTTACACACACACACTGACTCTCACTGGGGTACAGTTCCACACACAGTGACTCTCACTGGGGGACAGTTCCACACACAGTGACTCTCACTGTGGGACAGTTCCACACACAGTGACTCTCACTGGGGGACAGTTCCACACACAGTGACTCTCACTGGGGGACAGTTCCACACACAGTGACTCTCACTGGGGTACAGTTCCACACACAGTGACTCTCACTGGGGGACAGTTCCACACACACTGACTCTCACTGGGGGACAGTTCCACACACACTGACTCTCACGGGGGGACAGTTCCACACACACTGACTCTCGCGGGGGGACAGTTCCACACACACTGACTTTCACTGGGGTACAGTTCCACACACACTGACTTTCACTGGGGTACAGTTCCACACACACTGACTCTCACTGGGGTGCAGTTCCACACACACTGACTCTCACTGGGGGACAGTTCCGCACACACTGACTCTCACTGGGGTACAGTTCCGCACACACTGACTCTCACTGGGGTACAGTTCCGCACACACTGACTCTCACTGGGGTACAGTTCCACACACACTGACTCTCACTGGGGTACAGTTCCACACACACTGACTCTCACTGGGGTACAGTTCCACACACACTGACTCTCACTGGGGGACAGTTCCACACACACTGACTCTCACAGGGGGACAGTTCCACATACACTGACTCTCACTGGGGTACAGTTCCACATACACTGACTCTCACTGGGGTACAGTTCCACACACACTGACTCTCACTGGGGTACAGTTCCACACACACTGACTCTCACTGGGTACAGTTCCGCACACACTGACTCTCACTGGGGTACAGTTCCGCACACACTGACTCTCACTGGGTACAGTTCCGCACACACTGACTCTCACTGGGGTACAGTTCCACACACACTGACTCTCACTGTGGGACAGTTCCGCACACACCGACTCTCACTGGGGGACAGTTCCACACACACTGACTCTCACTGGGGGACAGTTCCACACACACTGACTCTCACTGGGGTACAGTTCCACACACAGTGACTCTCACTGGGGGACAGTTCCACACACACTGACTCTCACTGGGGTACAGTTCCACACACACTGACTCTCACTGGGGTACAGTTCCACACACACTGACTCTCACTGGGGTACAGTTCCATACACACTGACTCTCACTGGGTACAGTTCCGCACACACTGACTCTCACTGGGGTACAGTTCCACACACACTGACTCTCACTGGGGTACAGTTCCACACACACTAACTCTCACTGGGGCACAGTTTCACACACACTGACTCTCACTGGGTGACAATTCCACTCACACTGACTCTCACTGGGGTCTGGTTCCGCACACACTGACTCTCACTGGGGTCCGGTTCCGCACACACTGACTCTCACTGGGTGACAGTTCCGCACACAGTGACTCTCACTGGGGTACAGTTACACACACACACTGACTCTCACTGGGGTACAGTTCCACACACAGTGACTCTCACTGGGGGACAGTTCCACACACAGTGACTCTCACTGGGGGACAGTTCCACACACACTGACTCTCACTGGGGGACAGTTCCGCACACACTGACTCTCACTGGGGGACAGTTCCGCACACACTGACTCTCACTGGGGGACAGTTCCACACACACTGACTCTCACTGGGTGACAGTTCCGCACACAGTGACTCTCACTGGGGTACAGTTACACACACACACTGACTCTCACTGGGGTACAGTTCCACACACAGTGACTCTCACTGTGGGACAGTTCCACACACAGTGACTCTCACTGGGGGACAGTTCCACACACACTGACTCTCACTGGGGGACAGTTCCGCACACACTGACTCTCACTGGGGGACAGTTCCGCACACACTGACTCTCACTGGGGTACAGTTCCGCACACACTGACTCTCACTGGGGTACAGTTCCGCACACACTGACTCTCACTGGGGGACAGTTCCACACACAGTGACTCTCACTGGGGGACAGTTCCACACACAGTGACTCTCACTGGGGGACAGTTCCACACACAGTGACTCTCACTGGGGGACAGTTCCACACACACTGACTCTCACTGGGGTACAGTTCCACACACACTGACTCTCACTGGGGGACAGTTCCACACACACTGACTCTCACTGGGGGACAGTTCCACACACACTGACTCTCACTGGGGGACAGTTCCACACACACTGACTCTCACGGGGGGACAGTTCCACACACACTGACTTTCACTGGGGTACAGTTCCACACACACTGACTCTCACTGGGGTGCAGTTCCACACACACTGACTCTCACTGGGTACAGTTCCGCACACACTGACTCTCACTGGGGGACAGTTCCGCACACACTGACTCTCACTGGGGTACAGTTCCGCACACACTGACTCTCACTGGGGTACAGTTCCGCACACACTGACTCTCACTGGGGTACAGTTCCGCACACACTGACTCTCACTGGGGTACAGTTCCACACACACTGACTCTCACTGGGGGACAGTTCCACACACACTGACTCTCACTGGGGGACAGTTCCACACACACTGACTCTCACGGGGGGACAGTTCCACATACACTGACTCTCACTGGGGTACAGTTCCACATACACTGACTCTCACTGGGGTACAGTTCCACACACACTGACTCTCACTGGGGTACAGTTCCACACACACTGACTCTCACTGGGTACAGTTCCGCACACACTGACTCTCACTGGGGTACAGTTCCACACACACTGACTCTCACTGGGTACAGTTCCGCACACACTGACTCTCACTGGGGTACAGTTCCACACACACTGACTCTCACTGGGGGACAGTTCCGCACACACTGACTCTCACTGGGGGACAGTTCCGCACACACTGACTCTCACTGGGGTACAGCTCCACACACACTGACTCTCACTGGGGGACAGTTCCACACACACTGACTCTCACTGGGTACAGTTCCGCACACACTGACTCTCACTGGAGTACAGTTCCACACACACTGACTCTCACTGGGGGACAGTTCCGCACACACTGACTCTCACTGGGGGACAGTTCCGCACACACTGACTCTCACTGGGGTACAGTTCCGCACACACTGACTCTCACTGGGGTTCAGTTCCGCACACACTGACTCTCACTGGGGTACAGTTCCGCACACACTGACTCTCATTGGGGTACAGTTCCACACACACTGACTCTCACTGAGGGACAGTTCCGCACACACTGACTCTCACTGGGGGACAGTTCCGCACACACTGACTCTCACTGGGGTACAGATCCGCACACACTGACTCTCACTGGGGGACAGTTCCGCACACACTGACTCTCACTGGGGGACAGTTCCGCACACACTGACTCTCACTGGGGGACAGTTCCGCACACACTGACTCTCACTGAGGGACAGTTCCGCACACACTGACTCTCACTGGGGTCTGGTTCCGCACACACTGACTCTCACTGGGGTCCGGTTCCGCACACACTGACGCTCACTGGGTGACAGTTCCGCACACAGTGACTCTCACTGGGGTACAGTTACACACACACACTGACTCTCACTGGGGTACAGTTCCACACACAGTGACTCTCACTGGGGGACAGTTCCACACACAGTGACTCTCACTGGGGGACAGTTCCACACACAGTGACTCTCACTGGGTACAGTTCCGCACACACTGACTCTCACTGGGGGACAGTTCCGCACACACTGACTCTCACTGGGGTACAGTTCCGCACACACTGACTCTCACTGGGGTACAGTTCCGCACACACTGACTCTCACTGGGGTACAGTTCCACACACACTGACTCTCACTGGGGTACAGTTCCACACACACTGACTCTCACTGGGGTACAGTTCCACACACACTGACTCTCACTGGGGGACAGTTCCACACACACTGACTCTCACAGGGGGACAGTTCCACATACACTGACTCTCACTGGGGTACAGTTCCACATACACTGACTCTCACTGGGGTACAGTTCCACACACACTGACTCTCACTGGGGTACAGTTCCACACACACTGACTCTCACTGGGTACAGTTCCGCACACACTGACTCTCACTGGGGTACAGTTCCGCACACACTGACTCTCACTGGGTACAGTTCCGCACACACTGACTCTCACTGGGGTACAGTTCCACACACACTGACTCTCACTGTGGGACAGTTCCGCACACACCGACTCTCACTGGGGGACAGTTCCACACACACTGACTCTCACTGGGGGACAGTTCCACACACACTGACTCTCACTGGGGGACAGTTCCACACACACTGACTCTCACCGGGGGACAGTTCCACACACACTGACTCTCACTGGGGTACAGTTCCACACACACTGACTCTCACTGGGGTACAGTTCCACACACACTGACTCTCACTGGGGTACAGTTCCATACACACTGACTCTCACTGGGGGACAGTTCCGCACACACTGACTCTCACTGGGGGACAGTTCCGCACACACTGACTCTCACTGGGGTACAGTTCCGCACACACTGACTCTCACTGGGGTACAGTTCCACACACACTGACTCTCACTGGGGTACAGTTCCACACACACTGAATCTCAGTGGGGGACAGTTCCACACACACTGACTCTCACGGGGGGACAGTTCCACATACACTGACTCTCACTGGGGTACAGTTCCACATACACTGACTCTCACTGGGGTACAGTTCCACACACACTGACTCTCACTGGGGTACAGTTCCACACACACTGACTCTCACTGGGTACAGTTCCGCACACACTGACTCTCACTGGGGTACAGTTCCGCACACACTGACTCTCACTGGGTACAGTTCCGCACACACTGACTCTCACTGGGGTACAGTTCCACACACACTGACTCTCACTGGGGGACAGTTCCACACACACTGACTCTCACTGGGGGACAGTTCCACACACACTGACTCTCACTGGGGGACAGTTCCACACACACTGACTCTCACTGGGGTACAGTTCCACACACACTGACTCTCACTGGGGGACAGTTCCACACACACTGACTCTCACTGGGGTACAGTTCCATACACACTGACTCTCACTGGGTACAGTTCCGCACACACTGACTCTCACTGGGGTACAGTTCCACACACACTGACTCTCACTGGGGTACAGTTCCACACACACTAACTCTCAGTGGGGCACAGTTTCACACACACTGACTCTCACTGGGTGACAATTCCACTCACACTGACTCTCACTGGGGTCTGGTTCCGCACACACTGACTCTCACTGGGTGACAGTTCCGCACACAGTGACTCTCACTGGGGTACAGTTACACACACAGTGACTCTCACTGGGGGACAGTTCCACACACAGTGACTCTCACTGTGGGACAGTTCCACACACAGTGACTCTCACTGGGGGACAGTTCCACACACAGTGACTCTCACTGGGGGACAGTTCCACACACAGTGACTCTCACTGGGGGACAGTTCCACACACAGTGACTCTCACTGGGGGACAGTTCCACACACAGTGACTCTCACTGGGGGACAGTTCCACACACACTGACTCTCACTGGGGGACAGTTCCACACACACTGACTCTCACTGGGGGACAGTTCCACACACACTGACTCTCACTGGGGGACAGTTCCACACACACTGACTCTCACGGGGGGACAGTTCCACACACACTGACTCTCACTGTGGGACAGTTCCACACACACTGACTCTCACTGGGGGACAGTTCCACACACACTGACTCTCACTGGGGGACAGCTCCACACACACTGACTCTCACTGGGGTACAGTTCCACACACACTGACTCTCACTGGGGGACAGTTCCACACACACTGACTCTCACTGGGGTACAGTTCCATACACACTGACTCTCACTGGGTACAGTTCCGCACACACTGACTCTCACTGGGGTACAGTTCCACACACACTGACTCTCACTGGGGTACATTTCCACACACACTAACTCTCACTGGGGCACAGTTTCACACACACTGACTCTCACTGGGTGACAATTCCACTCACACTGACTCTCACTGGGGGACAGTTCCGCACACACTGACTCTCACTGGGGGACAGTTCCGCACACACTGACTCTCACTGGGGTACAGTTCCGCACACACTGACTCTCACTGGGGTACAGTTCCACACACACTGACTCTCACTGGGGTACAGTTCCACACACACTGACTCTCACTGGGGTACAGTTCCGCACACACTGACTCTCACTGGGTACAGTTCCGCACACACTGACTCTCACTGGGGTACAGTTCCACACACACTGACTCTCACTGGGGGACAGTTCCACACACACTGACTCTCACTGGGGGACAGTTCCACACACACTGACTCTCACTGGGGTACAGTTCCACACACACTGACTCTCACTGGGGGACAGTTCCACACACACTGACTCTCACTGGGGTACAGTTCCACACACACTGACTCTCACTGGGTACAGTTCCGCACACACTGACTCTCACTGGGGTACAGTTCCACACACACTGACTCTCACTGGGGTACAGTTCCACACACACTGACTCTCACTGGGGTACAGTTCCACACACACTGACTCTCACTGGGTACAGTTCCGCACACACTGACTCTCACTGGGGTACAGTTCCGCACACACTGACTCTCACTGGGTACAGTTCCGCACACACTGACTCTCACTGGGGTACAGTTCCACACACACTGACTCTCACTGGGGGACAGTTCCACACACACTGACTCTCTCTGGGGGACAGTTCCACACACACTGACTCTCACTGGGGGACAGTTCCACACACACTGACTCTCACTGGGGTACAGTTCCACACACACTGACTCTCACTGGGGGACAGTTCCACACACACTGACTCTCACTGGGGTACAGTTCCATACACACTGACTCTCACTGGGTACAGTTCCGCACACACTGACTCTCACTGGGGTACAGTTCCACACACACTGACTCTCACTGGGGTACAGTTCCACACACACTAACTCTCAGTGGGGCACAGTTTCACACACACTGACTCTCACTGGGTGACAATTCCACTCACACTGACTCTCACTGGGGTCTGGTTCCGCACACACTGACTCTCACTGGGTGACAGTTCCGCACACAGTGACTCTCACTGGGGTACAGTTACACACACAGTGACTCTCACTGGGGGACAGTTCCACACACAGTGACTCTCACTGTGGGACAGTTCCACACACAGTGACTCTCACTGGGGGACAGTTCCACACACAGTGACTCTCACTGGGGGACAGTTCCACACACAGTGACTCTCACTGGGGGACAGTTCCACACACAGTGACTCTCACTGGGGGACAGTTCCACACACACTGACTCTCACTGGGGGACAGTTCCACACACACTGACTCTCACTGGGGGACAGTTCCACACACACTGACTCTCACGGGGGGACAGTTCCACACACACTGACTCTCACTGGGGTACAGTTCCACACACACTGACTCTCACTGGGGGACAGTTCCACACACACTGACTCTCACTGGGGGACAGTTCCATACACACTGACTCTCACTTGGTACAGTTCCGCACACACTGACTCTCACTGGGGTACAGTTCCACACACACTGACTCTCACTGGGGTACAGTTCCACACACACTAACTCTCACTGGGGCACAGTTTCACACACACTGACTCTCACTGGGTGACAATTCCACTCACACTGACTCTCACTGGGGTCTGGTTCCGCACACACTGACTCTCACTGGGGTCCGGTTCCGCACACACTGACTCTCACTGGGTGACAGTTCCGCACACAGTGACTCTCACTGGGGTACAGTTACACACACACACTGACTCTCACTGGGGTACAGTTCCACACACAGTGACTCTCACTGGGCGACAGTTCCACACACAGTGACTCTCACTGTGGGACAGTTCCACACACACTGACTCTCACTGGGGGACAGTTCCGCACACACTGACTCTCACTGGGGGACAGTTCCGCACACACTGACTCTCACTGGGGGACAGTTCCGCACACACTGACTCTCACTGGGGTACAGTTCCACACACACTGACTCTCACTGGGGTACAGTTCCACACACACTGACTCTCACTGGGTACAGTTCCACACACACTGACTCTCACTGAGTACAGTTCCGCACACACTGACTCTCACTGGGGGACAGTTCCACACACAGTGACTCTCACTGGGGGACAGTTCCACACACAGTGACTCTCACTGGGGGACAGTTCCACACACAGTGACTCTCACTGGGGGACAGTTCCACACACAGTGACTCTCACTGGGGGACAGTTCCACACACAGTGACTCTCACTGGGGGACAGTTCCACACACACTGACTCTCACTGGGGTACAGTTCCACACACACTGACTCTCACTGGGGGACAGTTCCACACACACTGACTCTCACTGGGGGACAGTTCCGCACACACTGACTCTCACTGGGTACAGTTCCGCACACACTGACTCTCACTGGGGTACAGTTCCACACACACTGACTCTCACTGGGGGACAGTTCCGCACACACTGACTCTCACTGGGGGACAGTTCCACACACACTGACTCTCACTGGGGGACAGTTCCACACACACTGACTCTCACTGGGGGACAGTTCCACACACACTGACTCTCACTGGGGTACAGTTCCACACACACTGACTCTCACTGGGGGACAGTTCCACACACACTGACTCTCACTGGGGTACAGTTCCATACACACTGACTCTCACTGGGTACAGTTCCGCACACACTGACTCTCACTGGGGTACAGTTCCACACACACTGACTCTCACTGGGGTACATTTCCACACACACTAACTCTCACTGGGGCACAGTTTCACACACACTGACTCTCACTGGGTGACAATTCCACTCACACTGACTCTCACTGGGGGACAGTTCCGCACACACTGACTCTCACTGGGGGACAGTTCCGCACACACTGACTCTCACTGGGGTACAGTTCCGCACACACTGACTCTCACTGGGGTACAGTTCCACACACACTGACTCTCACTGGGGTACAGTTCCACACACACTGACTCTCACTGGGGTACAGTTCCGCACACACTGACTCTCACTGGGTACAGTTCCGCACACACTGACTCTCACTGGGGTACAGTTCCACACACACTGACTCTCACTGGGGGACAGTTCCACACACACTGACTCTCACTGGGGGACAGTTCCACACACACTGACTCTCACTGGGGTACAGTTCCACACACACTGACTCTCACTGGGGGACAGTTCCACACACACTGACTCTCACTGGGGTACAGTTCCACACACACTGACTCTCACTGGGTACAGTTCCGCACACACTGACTCTCACTGGGGTACAGTTCCACACACACTGACTCTCACTGGGGTACAGTTCCACACACACTAACTCTCACTGGGGCACAGTTTCACACACACTGACTCTCACTGGGTGACAATTCCACTCACACTGACTCTCACTGGGGTCTGGTTCCGCACACACTGACTCTCACTGGGGTCCGGTTCCGCACACACTGACGCTCACTGGGTGACAGTTCCGCACACAGTGACTCTCACTGGGGTACAGTTACACACACACACTGACTCTCACTGGGGTACAGTTCCACACACAGTGACTCTCACTGGGGGACAGTTCCACACACAGTGACTCTCACTGTGGGACAGTTCCACACACAGTGACTCTCACTGGGGGACAGTTCCACACACACTGACTCTCACTGGGGGACAGTTCCACACACACTGACTCTCACTGGGGGACAGTTCCACACACAGTGACTCTCACTGGGGGACAGTTCCACACACAGTGACTCTCACTGGGGGACAGTTCCACACACACTGACTCTCACTGGGGTACAGTTCCACACACACTGACTCTCACTGGGGTACAGTTCCACACACACTGACTCTCACTGGGGGACAGTTCCACACACACTGACTCTCACTGGGGGACAGTTCCACACACACTGACTCTCACTGGGGGACAGTTCCACACACACTGACTCTCACTGGGTGCAGTTCCGCACACACTGACTCTCACTGGGGGACAGTTCCGCACACACTGACTCTCACTGGGGGACAGTTCCGCACACACTGACTCTCACTGGGGTACAGTTCCGCACACACTGACTCTCACTGGGGTACAGTTCCGCACACACTGACTCTCACTGGGGTACAGTTCCGCACACACTGACTCTCACTGGGGTACAGTTCCACACACACTGACTCTCACTGGGGGACAGTTCCACACACACTGACTCTCACTGGGGGACAGTTCCACACACACTGACTCTCACGGGGGGACAGTTCCACATACACTGACTCTCACTGGGGTACAGTTCCACATACACTGACTCTCACTGGGGTACAGTTCCACACACACTGACTCTCACGGGGGGACAGTTCCACACACACTGACTCTCACTGGGTACAGTTCCGCACACACTGACTCTCACTGGGGTACAGTTCCGCACACACTGACTCTCACTGGGGGACAGTTCCGCACACACTGACTCTCACTGGGGGACAGTTCCGCACACACTGACTCTCACTGGGGTACAGTTCCGCACACACTGACTCTCACTGGGGTACAGTTCCGCACACACTGACTCTCACTGGGGTACAGTTCCGCACACACTGACTCTCACTGGGGTACAGTTCCACACACACTGACTCTCACTGGGGGACAGTTCCACACACACTGACTCTCACTGGGGGACAGTTCCACACACACTGACTCTCACGGGGGGACAGTTCCACATACACTGACTCTCACTGGGGTACAGTTCCACATACACTGACTCTCACTGGGGTACAGTTCCACACACACTGACTCTCACGGGGGGACAGTTCCACACACACTGACTCTCACTGGGTACAGTTCCGCACACACTGACTCTCACTGGGGTACAGTTCCACACACACTGACTCTCACTGGGTACATTTCCGCACACACTGACTCTCACTGGGGTACAGTTCCACACACACTGACTCTCACTGGGGGACAGTTCCGCACACACTGACTCTCACTGGGGTACAGCTCCACACACACTGACTCTCACTGGGGGACAGTTCCACACACACTGACTCTCACTGGGGGACAGTTCCGCACACACTGACTCTCACTGGGGGACAGTTCCACACACACTGACTCTCACTGGGGGACAGTTCCACACACACTGACTCTCACTGGGTACAGTTCCGCACACACTGACTCTCACTGGGGGACAGTTGTAAACAGAGTGACTCATTCTATTTCCCTGGTTAATTCTTACCTGACAAATATCCTCTCCATTTCCTCGAGCCTGTAAACCTCCTTCACACTGCACAGAAGAAACTGAAGTCAATCATCAGCACCAAATAGACAAAGTGGGAGTTGAGCCAGCGAGCGAGCATAGGAGCAGAGGAGAGTGCAGGAGGGCAAAGCGCCGTGGGAGTGGGAAGGGATCTGGAGAGAGAGTGAGCAGCGGGAGAGGAGGGGGGAGCGGGAGAGGAGAGAGCAGCGGGAGAGGAGGGGGGAGCGGGAGAGGAGGGAGCAGCGGGAGAGGAGGGAGCAGCGGGAGAGAGAGATAGGGGAGAGGGACAGAAAGTGAGTCAGTTTGTGTGTTGCTACTCTATCACTCAGTCTCTTACTGGATTGGGGGAGATGGGGCGGGGAGAGAGTTGGGGAGGGACGGGGAGTGAGTCAGTATGAGTGTTGTTCCTCTATCACTCAGTCTCTTACTGGATTGGGGGAGATGGGGCGGGTAGAGTTGGGGAGGGATGATGTCATGAAACACTGGTCTAATAAGCTTAATTAGGTCGAATTTAGATATAATTAATACATTACACCTTTTCGAATTAAAGACTGAATAAATGGTCATTTTTTAGGACTCACTGAAATTCCCTTTTCAGGGCAGATTTAAAAATCCATAAACATCCCTGTTATAAAAGAATGTGAACCAGAAACACCTTTTAAGTTAAAAAATCCATTCCAAGGTCTCTGTTACAATAGAATTAGAAGATGAAACACACTGAGACATGCAATACGAGGTCCGTACTGATAATTATAAAGTTAATTAGTTGATAGTGTTAGTCATATAGACAGACTGACTTAAGAGAATGATGCAAGGTATCATAAAAGGACAATTACAGACGATAAATCACAAAATGGAATGGTACTCAGAAAAAGAGATGCCAGATAAACCCAATGACAAACATTTTGACCAGATAAAAGCTCACAACTTCAAGAAAAGGGAAGTCTCAGCAAATAAATTAAGTGGGAATGGTATTACCATCCTTGGATAACAAAAGTAGGAAAAACACACACAGAAGAGTAATGCCTCCATTCAAAAACTGAGATGATAGATTAGCAACAGGACACACAAGGGTTTTCAATCAAAAAAACAGAAATATTGAATTCCTCATCATTGATTCTCCATCTATGCTAAGAATGGCTGACTGCCTGACAAGAGAATTCTGCTCTTAACCGAGAGTGTTTTGTTTTGTTCAGCAGGAGGCTGACTCGGGGAATTTAAGGGAACAGTTTACTTTGAATTTTGATGGATTTTCGAAGATATTTTGCTGCAACATGGTCAAGGTTGAACTTTTGGATTCTATTTTAGAAATATTATGTGTTACATCTCTTAGTAATTTTTTTTTTTAAGAGATACAGCACTGAAACAGGCCCTTCGGCCCACCGAGTCTGTGCCGACCAACAACCACCCATTTATACTAATGCTGCAGTAATCCCATATCATCTACCGACACAAGGGGCAATTTATAACGGCCAATTTACCTATCAGTCTGCAAGTCTTTGGCTGTGGGAGGAAACCGGAGCACCCGGCGAAAACCCACGCAGACACAGGGAGAACTTGCAAACTCCACACAGGCAGTAACCAGAATCGAACCTGGTTTTCTGGAACTGTGAGGCTGCAGTGCTAACCACTGCGCCACCCCTTTGATACAAGAGTATACTTATCCACTTAAAAGCGCATTGCATGTTAAATTCTTTAATAAATAAATAAAAGTTAATAAATCGTATCATATAGCATTTAGTGCTGAGTGCCTGGAACTTGCTGCCAGGGGAGGTGGTGGAAGCAGATACGATAGCGACGTTTAAGAGACATCTTGACAAATACATGAATAGGATGGGAATAGAGGGATACGGACCCCGGAAGTGCAGAAGGTTTTAGTTTAGGCAGGCATCAAGATCGGCGCAGGCTTGGAGGGCTGAATGGCCTGTTACTGTGCTGTACTGTTCTTTGTTCTAGTATCCAACTACAAGAACCTCCTCTCTGTATTTCCTTAAGTGGGGAGATACTTATTGAAGACATTTTCCCAGACCCTTAGAATATCTGGGATATTTATGACTCAGCGATAATTATCTTTAAAAAAAGGCTATCAGAAAGATAGCAATATTCTCTGTTAGTTTTCTTTCTTTGAGGGAAGACTAGTTCAGTTCTTCAGACCCAAACAAGTGTCTGCAGGAATCTATCCAGTTTGAACTTAATGAAGGGAAACGGAGGGATGTGTGCTTGATCTGGTTTACTTTCGATATGGGGTTAAAGTCACAAATCACTTCAATGGGGAGTGAGTCAGTATGAGTGTTGTTCCTCAATCACTCAGTCCCTCACCGGATTGGGGGAGATGGGGGCGGGGAGAGAGTTGGGGAGGGACGGGGAGTGAGTCAGTATGAGTGTTGCTCCTCAATCACTCAGTCCCTCAGTGGATTGGGGGAGATGGGGGCGGGGAGAGAGTTGGGGAGGGACGGGGAGTGAGTCAGTATGAGTGTTGTTCCTCAATCACTCAGTCCCTCACTGGATTGGGGGAGATGGGGGCGGGGAGAGAGTTGGGGAGTGAGTCAGTATGAGTGTTGTTCCTCTATCACTCAGTCCCTCACCGGATTGGGGGAGATGGGGGCGGGGAGAGAGTTGGGGAGGGACGGGGAGTGAGTCAGTATGAGTGTTGTTCCTCAATCACTCAGTCCCTCACTGGATTGGGGGAGATGGGGGCGGGGAGAGAGTTGGGGAGGGACGGGGAGTGAGTCAGTATGAGTGTTGTTCCTCAATCACTCAGTCCCTCACTGGATTGGCGGAGATGGGGGCGGGGAGAGAGTTGGGGAAGGACGGGGAGTGAGTCAGTATGAGTGTTGCTCCTCTATCACTCAGTCCCTCACTGGATTGGGGGAGATGGGGGCGGGGAGAGAGTTGGGGAAAGACGGGGTGTGAGTCAGTATGAGTGTTGTTCCTCTATCACTCAGTCCCTCACCGGATTGGGGGAGATGGGGGCGGGGAGAGAGTTGGGGAGGGACGGGGAGTGAGTCAGTATGAGTGTTGCTCCTCTATCACTCAGTCCCTCACTGGATTGGGGGAGATGGGGGCGGGGAGAGAGTTGGGGAGGGACGGGGAGTGAGTCAGTATGAGTGTTGTTCCTCAATCACTCAGTCCCTCAGTGGATTGGGGGAGATGGGGGCGGGCAGAGAGTTGGGGAGGGACGGGGAGTGAGTCAGTATGAGTGTTGTTCCTCAATCACTCAGTCCCTCACTGGATTGGGGGAGATGGGTGGGGGAGAGAGTTGGGGAGGGACGGGGAGTGAGTCAGTATGAGTGTTGTTCCCCAATCACTCAGTCCCTCACTGGATTGGGGGAGATGGGGGCGGGGAGAGAGTTGGGGAGGGACGGGGAGTGAGTCAGTGTGAGTGTTGTTCCTCTATCACTCAGTCCCTCACCGGATTGGGGGAGATGGGGGCGGGGAGAGAGTTGGGGAGGGACGGGGAGTGAGTCAGTATGAGTGTTGTTCCTCAATCACTCAGTCCCTCACTGGATTGGGGGAGATGGGGGCGGGGAGAGAGTTGGGGAGTGAGTCAGTATGAGTGTTGTTCCTCTATCACTCAGTCCCTCACCGGATTGGGGGAGATGGGGGCGGGGAGAGAGTTGGGGAGGGACGGGGAGTGAGTCAGTATGAGTGTTGTTCCTCAATCACTCAGTCCCTCACTGGATTGGGGGAGATGGGGGCGGGGAGAGAGTTGGGGAGGGACGGGGAGTGAGTCAGTATGAGTGTTGTTCCTCAATCACTCAGTCCCTCACTGGATTGGCGGAGATGGGGGCGGGGAGAGAGTTGGGGAAGGACGGGGAGTGAGTCAGTATGAGTGTTGCTCCTCTATCACTCAGTCCCTCACTGGATTGGGGGAGATGGGGGCGGGGAGAGAGTTGGGGAAAGACGGGGTGTGAGTCAGTATGAGTGTTGTTCCTCTATCACTCAGTCCCTCACCGGATTGGGGGAGATGGGGGCGGGGAGAGAGTTGGGGAGGGACAGGGAGTGAGTCAGTATGAGTGTTGTTCCTCTATCACTCAGTCCCTCACTGGATTGGGGGAGATGGGGGCGGGGAGAGAGTTGGGGAGGGACGGGGAGTGAGTCAGTATGAGTGTTGTTCCTCTATCACTCAGTCCCTCACTGGATTGGGGGAGATGGGGGCGGGGAGAGAGTTGGGGAGGGACGGGGAGTGAGTCAGTATGAGTGTTGCTCCTCTATCACTCAGTCCCTCACTGGATTGGGGGAGATGGGGGCGGGGAGAGAGTTGGGGAGGGACGGGGAGTGAGTCAGTGTGAGTGTTGCTCCTCTACCACTCAGTCCCTCACTGGAATGGGGGAGATGGGGGCGGGGAGAGAGTTGGGGAGGGACAGGGAGTGAGTCAGTATGAGTGTTGCTCCTCTATCACTCAGTCCCTCACTGGATTGGGGGAGATGGGGGCGGGGAGAGAGTTGGGGAGGGACGGGGAGTGAGTCAGTATGAGTGTTGTTCCTCAATCACTCAGTCCCTCACTGGATTGGGGGAGATGGGGGCGGGGAGAGAGTTGGGGAGGGACGGGGAGTGAGTCAGTATGAGTGTTGTTCCTCAATCACTCAGTCCCTCAATGGATTGGGGGAGATGGGGGCGGGGAGAGAGTTGGGGAGGGACAGGGAGTGAGTCAGTATGAGTGTTGTTCCTCAATCACTCAGTCCCTCAATGGATTGGGGGAGATGGGGGCGGGGAGGGACGGGGAGTGAGTCAGTATGAGTGTTGCTCCTCTATCACTCAGTCCCTCACTAGATTGGGGGAGATGGGGGCGGGGAGAGAGTTGGGGAGGGACGGGGAGTGAGTCAGTGTGAGTGTTGCTCCTCTATCACTCAGTCCCTCACTAGATTGGGGGAGATGGGGGCGGGGAGAGAGTTGGGGAGGGACGGGGAGTGAGTCAGTGTGAGTGTTGCTCCTCAATCACTCAGTCCCTCACCGGATTGGGGGAGATGGGGGCGGGGAGAGAGTTGGGGAGGGACGGGGAGTGAGTCAGTATGAGTGTTGTTCCTCTATCACTCAGTCCCTCACTGGATTGGGGGAGATGGGGGCGGGGAGATGGGGGCGGGGAGAGAGTTGGGGAGGGACTGAGAGTGAGTCAGTATGAGTGTTGTTCCTCTATCACTCAGTCCCTCACTGGATTGGGGGAGATGGGGGCGGGGAGGGACAGGGAGTGAGTCAGTATGAGTGTTGCTCCTCTATCACTCAGTCCCTCACTGGATTGGGGGAGATGGGGGCGGGGAGAGAGTTGGGGAGGGACGGGGAGTGAGTCAGTATGAGTGTTGTTCCTCAATCACTCAGTCCCTCACTGGATTGGGGCAGATGGGGGCGGGGAGAGAGTTGGGGAGGGACGGGGAGTGAGTCAGTATGAGTGTTGTTCCTCAATCACTCAGTCCCTCACCGGATTGGGGGAGATGGGGGCGGGGAGAGAGTTGGGGAGGGACAGGGAGTGAGTCAGTATGAGTGTTGTTCCTCTATCACTCAGTCCCTCACTGGATTGGGGGAGATGGGGGCGGGGAGAGAGTTGGGGAGGGACGGGGAGTGAGTCAGTATGAGTGTTGCTCCTCAATCACTCAGTCCCTCACTGGATTGGGGGAGATGGGGGCGGGGAGAGTGTTGGGGAGGGACGGGGAGTGAGTCAGTATGAGTGTTGCTCCTCAATCACTC
Organism: Heterodontus francisci; assembly: GCF_036365525.1. Taxonomy (NCBI): domain Eukaryota; kingdom Metazoa; phylum Chordata; class Chondrichthyes; order Heterodontiformes; family Heterodontidae; genus Heterodontus; species Heterodontus francisci. Next base: position 317,971 of record NW_027142184.1, on the reverse strand, counting down.
AGTCCCTCACTGGATTGGGGGAGATGGGGGCAGGGAGAGAGTTGGGGAAGGACGGGGAGTGAGTCAGTATGAGTGTTGTTCCTCTATCACTCAGTCCCTCACTGGATTGGGGGAGATGGGGGCGGGGAGAGAGTTGGGGAAGGACGGGGAGTGAGTCAGTATGAGTGTTGTTCCTCTATCACTCAGTCCCTCACTGGATTGGGGGAGATGGGGGCGGGGAGAGAGTTGGGGAAGGACGGGGAGTGAGTCAGTATGAGTGTTGTTCCTCTATCACTCAGTCCCTCACTGGATTGGGGGAGATGGGGGCGGGGAGAGAGTTGGGGAAGGACGGGGAGTGAGTCAGTATGAGTGTTGTTCCTCTATCACTCAGTCCCTCACTGGATTGGGGGAGATGGGGGCGGGGAGAGAGTTGGGGAGGGACGGGGAGTGAGTCAGTATGAGTGTTGCTCCTCAATCACTCAGTCCCTCACTGGATTGGGGGAGATGGGGGCGGGGAGAGAGTTGGGGAAAGACGGGGAGTGAGTCAGTATGAGTGTTGTTCCTCAATCACTCAGTCCCTCACTGGATTGGGGGAGATGGGGGCGGGGAGAGAGTTGGGGAGGGACGGGGAGTGAGTCAGTATGAGTGTTGCTCCTCTATCACTCAGTCCCTCACTGGATTGGGGGAGATGGGGGCGGGGAGAGAGTTGGGGAGTGAGTCAGTATGAGTGTTGCTCCTCTATCACTCAGTCCCTCACTGGATTGGGGGAGATGGGGGCGGGGAGAGAGTTGGGGAAGGACGGGGAGTGAGTCAGTATGAGTGTTGTTCCTCTATCACTCAGTCCCTCACTGGATTGGGGGAGATGGGGGCGGGGAGAGAGTTGGGGAGGGACGGGGAGTGAGTCAGTATGAGTGTTGTTCCTCAATCACTCAGTCCCTCACTGGATTGGGGGAGATGGGGGCGGGGAGAGAGTTGGGGAAGGACGGGGAGTGAGTCAGTATGAGTGTTGTTCCTCTATCACTCAGTCCCTCACTGGATTGGGGGAGATGGGGGCGGGGAGAGAGTTGGGGAGGGACGGGGAGTGAGTCAGTGTGAGTGTTGCTCCTCAATCACTCAGTCCCTCACTGGATTGGGGGAGATGGGGGCGGGGAGAGAGTTGGGGAGTGAGTCAGTATGAGTGTTGCTCCTCAATCACTCAGTCCCTCACTGGATTGGGGGAGATGGGGGCGGGGAGAGAGTTGGGGAGTGAGTCAGTATGAGTGTTGCTCCTCAATCACTCAGTCCCTCACTGGATTGGGGGAGATGGGGGCGGGGAGAGAGTTGGGGAGTGAGTCAGTATGAGTGTTGCTCCTCTATCACTCAGTCCCTCACCGGATTGGGTTCATGTCGGATCGGCTGCGTTTCGATACGGCTTTGACAAACTTCTCTGCCATCTGAATTCTGAAACACAGCAAAAACCAAGTTATAAACACTGCAATTTCCCTTCACCTTTCCCCCCAGATCACCCCATCACCCGACCTGACCTGTTTGATGAACCTGTGAGTCAACACAATAACCTCACTGACCTCTGGTTGAAGTGCTGTTCTCGGATATCTGACCCATTCAGAATCAGGGCGTCGAGGATATGGATCGAGCTGATCCGACGCTGGGCTTTCCCCTAAAACCAGATGACAGAAGAATTACACACAGCACAGAACCAAATTACCCGAGGGATCACCAAAACCCGGGAGCCGTGGGATCACCTAGCCCCGGGAGCCGAGGGATCACCGAGCCCCGGGAGCCGAGGGATCACCGAGCCCCGGGAGCCGAGGGATCTCCGAGCCCCGGGAACCGAGGGATCTCCGAGCCCCGGGAGCCGAGGGATCACCGAGCCCCGGGAGCCGTGGGATCACCGAGCCCCGGGAGCCGTGGGATCACCGAGCCCCGGGAGCCGAGGGATCACCGAGCCCCGGGAGCCGAGGGATCACCGAGCCCCGGGAGCCGAGGGATCTCCGAGCCCCGGGAGCCGAGGGATCACCGAGCCCCGGGAGCCGAGGGATCACCGAGCCCCGGGAGCCGAGGGATCACCGAGCCCCGGGAGCCGAGGGATCACCGAGCCCCGGGAGCCGTGGGATCACCGAGCCCCGGGAGCCGAGGGATCTCCGAGCCCCGGGAGCCGAGGGATCTCCGAGCCCCGGGAGCCGAGGGATCACCGAGCCCCGGGAGCCGAGGGATCTCCGAGCCCCGGGAGCCGTGAGATCTCCGAGCCCCGGGAGCCGTGGGATCACCGAGCCCCGGGATCACCAAGCCCAGGGAGCCGAGGGATCACCGAACCCCGGGAGCCGAGGGATCACCAAAACCCGGGAGCCGTGGGATCACCTAGCCCCGTGAGCCGAGGGATCACCGAGCCCCGGGAGCCGAGGGATCAACGAGCCCCGGGAGCCGTGGGATCACCGAGCCCCGGGAGCCGAGGGATCACCGAGCCCCGGGAGCCGTGGGATCACCAAAACCCGGGAGCCGTGGGATCACCGAGCCCCGGGAGCCGTGGGATCACCGAGCCCCGGGAGCCGAGGGATCACCGAGCCCCGGGAACCGAGGGATCACCGAGCCCCGGGAGCCGAGGGATCTCCGAGCCCCGGGAGCCGAGGGATCACCGAGCCCCGGGAGCCGAGGGATCACCGAGCCCCGGGAGCCGAGGGATCACCGAGCCCCGGGAGCCGAGGGATCTCCGAGCCCCGGGAGCCGAGGGATCTCCGAGCCCCGGGAACCGAGGGATCTCCGAGCCCCGGGAACCGAGGGATCTCCGAGCCCCGGGAGCCGAGGGATCACCGAGCCCCGGGAGCCGAGGGATCACCGAGCCCCGGGAGCCGAGGGATCTCCGAGCCCCGGGAGCCGAGGGATCACCGAGCCCCGGGAGCCGTGGGATCACCGAGCCCCGGGATCACCAAGCCCAGGGAGCCGAGGGATCACCGAACCCCGGGAGCCGAGGGATCACCGAGCCCCGGGAGCCGAGGGATCACAGAGCCCCGGGAGCCGAAAGATCACCGAGCCCCGGGAGCCGAAAGATCACCGAGCCCCGGGAGCCGAGGGAATCACCGAGCCCCGGGAGCCGAGGGAATCACCGAGCCCCGGGAGCCGAGGGATCTCCGAGCCCCGGGAGCCGAGGGATCTCCGAGCCCCGGGAGCCGAGGGATCTCCGAGCCCCGGGAGCCGAGGGATCTCCGAGCCCCGGGAGCCGAGGGATCTCCGAGCTCCGGGAGCCGAGGGATCTCCGAGCCCCGGGAGCCGAGGGATCTCCGAGCCCCGGGAGCCGAGGGATCTCCGAGCCCCGGGAGCCGAGGGATCTCCGAGCCCCGGGAGCCGAGGGATCTCCGAGCCCCGGGAGCCGAGGGATCTCCGAGCCCCGGGAGCCGAGGGATCTCCGAGCCCCGGGAGCCGAGGGATCTCCGAGCCCCGGGAGCCGAGGGATCTCCGAGCCCCGGGATCACAGAGCCCAGGGAGCCGAGGGATCACCGAGCCCCGGGATCATCGAGCCCAGGGAGCCGAGGGATCACCGAGCCCAGGGAGCCGAGAGATCACCGAGCCCCGGGAGCCGAGGGATCTCCGAGCCCCGTGAGCCGAGGGATCTCCGAGCCCCGGGAGCCGAGGGATCTCCGAGCCCCGGGAGCCGAGGGATCTCCGAGCCCCGGGAGCCGAGGGATCTCCGAGCCCCGGGATCACAGAGCCCAGGGAGCCGAGGGATCACCGAGCCCCGGGATCACCGAGCCCAGGGAGCCGAGGGATCACCGAGCCCAGGGAGCCGAGAGATCACCGAGCCCTGGGAGCTGAGGGATCACCGAGCCCAGGGAGCCGAGGGATCACCGAGCCCCGGGAGCCGAGGGATCACTGAGCCCCGGGAGCCGAGGGATCACCGAGCCCCGGGAGCCGAGGGATCACCGAGCCCCGGAAGCTGAGGGATCCCCGAGCCCAGGGAGCCGAGGGATCTCCGAGCCCCGGGATCACCTAGCCCCGGGAGCCGAGGGATCTCCGAGCCCCGGGAGCCGAGGGATCTCGGAGCCGAGGGATCACTGAACCCCGGGAGCCGAGGGATCTCCGAGCCCCGGGCGCCTAGGGATCACCGAGCCCCGGGAGCCGAGGGATCACCGAGCCCCGGGAGCCGAGGGATCACCCAACCCCGGGAGCCGAGGGATCTCCGAGCCCCGGGAGCCGTGGGATCTCCGAGCCCCGGCAGCCGAGGGATCTCCGAGCCCAGGGAGCCGAGGGATCTCCGAGCCCAGGGAGCCGAGGGATCTCCGAGCCCAGGGAGCCGAGGGATCTCCGAGCCCAGGGAGCCGAGGGATCTCCGAGCCCCGGGAGCCGAGGGATCTCCGAGCCCCGGGAGCCGAGGGATCTCCGAGCCCCGGGATCACCTAGCCCCGGGAGCCGAGGGATCTCCGAGCCCCGGGATCACCTAGCCCCGGGAGCCGAGGGATCTCCGAGCCCCGGGAGCCGAGGGATCACCGAACCCCGGGTGCCGAGGGATCTCCGAGCCCCGGGAGCCGAGGGATCACCTAGCCCCGGAAGCCGAGGGATCACCGAGCCCCGGGAGCCGAGGGATCACCGAGCCCCGGGAGCCGAGGGATCACCCAACCCCGGGAGCCGAGGGATCTCCGAGCCCCGGGAGCCGAGGGATCTCCGAGCCCCGGGAGCCGAGGGATCTCCGAGCCCCGGCAGCCGAGGGATCTCCGAGCCCCGGCAGCCGAGGGATCTCCGAGCTCCGGGAGCCGAGGGATCTCCGAGCCCCGGGAGCCGAGGGATCACCGAGCCCCGGGAGCCGAGGGATCTCCGAGCCCCGGGAGCCGAGGGATCTCCGAGCCCCGGGAGCCGAGGGATCTCCGAGCCCCGGGAGCCGAGGGATCACCGAGCCCCGGGAGCCAAGGGATCACCGAGCCCCAGGAGCCGAGGTATCTCCAAGCCCCGGCAGCCGAGGGATCACCGAGCCCCGGGAGCCGAGGGATCTCCGACCCCCGGGAGCCGAGGGATCACCGAACACCGGGAGCCGAGGGATCACCGAACACCGGGAGCCGAGGGATCACCGAACCCCGGGAGCCGAGGGATCACCGAACCCCGGGAGCCGAGGGATCACCGAACCCCGGGAGCCGAGGGATCACCGAACCCCGGGAGCCGAGGGATCACCGAACCCCGGGAGCCGAGGGATCACCGAACCCCGGGAGCCGAGGGATCACCGAACCCCGGGAGCCGAGGGATCACCGAACCCCGGGAGCCGAGGGATCACCGAGCCCCGGGAGCCGAGGTATCTCCGAGCCCCGGCAGTCGAGGGTTCACCGAGCCCCGGGAGCCGAGGGATCGCCGAACCCCGGGAGCCGAGGGAGCGCCGAGCCCCGGGAGCCGAGGGAGCGCCGAGCCCCGGGAGCCGAGGGAGCGCCGAGCCCCGGGAGCCGAGGGAGCGCCGAGCCCCGGGAGCCGAGGGAGCGCCGAGCCCCGGGAGCCGAGGGAGCGCCGAGCCCCGGGAGCCGAGGGAGCGCCGAGCCCCGGGAGCCGAGGGAGCGACGAGCCCCGGGAGCCGAGGTATCTCCAAGCCCCGGCAGCCGAGGGATCAGCGAGCCCCGGGAGCCGAGGTATCTCCAAGCCCCGGGAGCCGAGGGATCACCGAGCCCCGGGAGCCGAGGGATCACTGAGCCCCGGGAGCCGAGGGATCACCGAGCCCCGGGAGCCGAGGGATCACCGAGCCCCGGGAGCCGAGGGATCACCAAACCCCACTAAGTCCATGGTCAGTCTGTGCTCTGACTTCAAAGTGTTGCCTCACATCTCTCCGCACTGTACTCAGCCACACTTTGCTTAACTGACCTGATTCTCCATCCTCACCTCTCCTTTCAGCTCCTGTATGATTTCCACCAGCAGCAGCGTGTCTCTCGGTAACTCAGTCTTGAAACTCTCCAACTTCTTCCAACGTATCGGCATCCCACCATCCGACAGGTAGATCTGGCACTTCTACACACAAACAGAACACGCCTCAGACATTCTCAACATCACACAGAAATCACAGTAACTGTTGTATCAATAACCTTCCTTCCATCGCATGGGAACGCCATCCCCTCCAAGTCACACACCATCCTGACTTGGAACTATATCACCGTTCCTTCACTGTCGCTGGGTCAAAATCCTGGAACTCCCTTCCTAACAGCACTGTGGGTGTACCTACCCCACATGGACTGCAGTGGTTCAAGAAGGCAGCTCACCACCACCTTCTCAAGGGCAATTAGGGATGAGTAATAAAGGCTGGCCTTGCCAGTGATGCGATATGCTGTGAATGGAAAATTCATTTTTGTTAATGGCAGGCCAGACTAATCACAGCATGAGGTCTCGAAAGCCCAAGGTGTTTGCTGGGTGAATGGTGAAGGTCATCCTGCTCCCCCACAGATGCTGAGAGATTGTTTCCTTTGGCAAGACAGTCTAGAGCGAGGGTACACAGTCTCAGGAAAAGTGGTCAAGCATTCAGAACTGAGTTTTTTTTTTATTCATTCCAGGCCAGCATTTATTACCCATCCCTAATTACCCTTGAGAAGGTGGGGGTGAGCTGCCTTCTTGAACCACTGCAGTCCATGTGGGGTAGGTACACCCAGAGTGCTGTTAGGAAGGGAGTTCCAGGATTTTGACCCAGCGACAGTGAAGGAACGGTGATATAGTTCCAAGTCAGGATGGTGTGTGACTTGGAGGGGAACTTGCAGGTGGTTGTGTTCCCATGTATTTGCTGCCCTTGTCCTTCTAGTTGGTAGAGGTCACAGGTGAGTAGAAATGTCTTCACTCAGAGGGTTGTGAATCTTAGGAATTCTCAAGTCAGAGATGGATCGATTTTTGGGCATCAAAGACACAAGGGAGAAATGGATCAGACGGGAAACTGGGAATTGAGGGAGCGGAAAAGCCATTCTCTGACCGTACACCAAAGCAGAAGGGGTGTGTGGAACCATGTGGCCTAATCCTGCTCCTATACAAGAGGTCCTGATGCCCTTATTCTCAAATGTACTTACCCCCATTCCCAGTAGGAAGTGCTGCTGTCCACCGGCAACCATACATCGATAGTCTAAGACGTGGCTGATTTTCTCAATGCTCTGCGCAGACAGCAGGGTGGGCTTGTAACTGAATGTCTCTGGGTCAGTGCCCTGCAGAGAGGAATGCAAAATATGTAACCAACAGAGCTGACACAGGTTCACTGTCAGAGAGCCACAAATATATAACCAACAGAGCTGGCACAGGTTCACTGTCAGAGAGCTACAAATATATAACCAACAGAGCTGACACAGGTTCACTGTCAGAGATCCTCAAATATATAACCAACAGAGCTGGCACAGGTTCACTGTCAGAGAGCTACAAATATATAACCAACAGAGCTGGCACAGGTTCACTGTCAGAGAGCTACAAATATATAACCAACAGAGCTGGCACAGGTTCACTGTCAGAGAGCTACAAATATATAACCAACAGAGCTGACACAGGTTCACTGTCAGAGATCCTCAAATATATAACCAACAGAGCTGGCACAGGTTCACTGTCAGAGATCCTCAAATATATAACCAACAGAGCTGGCACAGGTTCACTGTCAGAGAGCTACAAATATATAACCAACAGAGCTGACACAGGTTCACTGTCAGAGAGCTACAAATATATAACCAACAGAACTGGCACAGGTTCACTGTCAGAGAGCTACAAATATATAACCAACAGAGCTGGCACAGGTTCACTGTCAGAGATCCTCAAATATATAACCAACAGAGCTGGCACAGGTTCACTGTCAGAGATCCTCAAATATATAACCAACAGAGCTGGCACAGGTTCACTGTCAGAGAGCTACAAATATATAACCAACAGAGCTGACACAGGTTCACTGTCAGAGAGCTACAAATATATAACCAACAGAGCTGACACAGGTTCACTGTCAGAGAGCTACAAATATATAACCAACAGAGCTGACACAGGTTCACTGTCAGAGAGCTACAAATATATAACCAACAGAGCTGGCACAGGTTCACTGTCAGAGATCCTCAAATATATAACCAACAGAGCTGGCACAGGTTCACTGTCAGAGAGCTACAAATATATAACCAACAGAGCTGGCACAGGTTCACTGTCAGAGAGCTACAAATATATAACCAACAGAACTGGCACAGGTTCACTGTCAGAGAGCTACAAATATATAACCAACAGAGCTGGCACAGGTTCACTGTCAGAGATCCTCAAATATATAACCAACAGAGCTGGCACAGGTTCACTGTCAGAGATCCTCAAATATATAACCAACAGAGCTGGCACAGGTTCACTGTCAGAGAGCTACAAATATATAACCAACAGAACTGGCACAGGTTCACTGTCAGAGAGCTACAAATATATAACCAACAGAGCTGGCACAGGTTCACTGTCAGAGAGCTACAAATATATAACCAACAGAGCTGGCACAGGTTCACTGTCAGAGAGCCACAAATATATAACCAACAGAGCTGGCACAGGTTCACTGTCAGAGAGCTACAAATATATAACCAACAGAGCTGGCACAGGTTCACTGTCAGAGAGCTACAAATATATAACCAACAGAGCTGACACAGGTTCACTGTCAGAGAGCTACAAATATATAACCAACAGAGCTGGCACAGGTTCACTGTCAGAGAGCTACAAATATATAACCAACAGAGCTGACACAGGTTCACTGTCAGAGAGCTACAAATATATAACCAACAGAGCTGGCACAGGTTCACTGTCAGAGAGCCACAAATATATAACCAACAGAGCTGGCACAGGTTCACTGTCAGAGAGCTACAAATATATAACCAACAGAGCTGACACAGGTTCACTGTCAGAGAGCTACAAATATATAACCAACAGAGCTGACACAGGTTCACTGTCAGAGAGCTACAAATATATAACCAACAGAGCTGGCACAGGTTCACTGTCAGAGAGCCACAAATATATAACCAACAGAGCTGGCACAGGTTCACTGTCAGAGAGCTACAAATATATAACCAACAGAGCTGGCACAGGTTCACTGTCAGAGAGCTACAAATATATAACCAACAGAGCTGGCACAGGTTCACTGTCAGAGAGCTACAAATATATAACCAACAGAGCTGGCACAGGTTCACTGTCAGAGATCCTCAAATATATAACCAACAGAACTGGCACAGGTTCACTGTCAGAGATCCTCAAATATATAACCAACAGAGCTGACACAGGTTCACTGTCAGAGAGCTACAAATATATAACCAACAGAGCTGGCACAGGTTCACTGTCAGAGATCCTCAAATATATAACCAACAGAGCTGGCACAGGTTCACTGTCAGAGAGCTACAAATATATAACCAACAGAGCTGGCACAGGTTCACTGTCAGAGAGCTACAAATATATAACCAACAGAGCTGGCACAGGTACACTGTCAGAGAGCTACAAATATATAACCAACAGAGCTGGCACAGGTTCACTGTCAGAGAGCTACAAATATATAACCAACAGAGCTGGCACAGGTTCACTGTCAGAGATCCTCAAATATATAACCAACAGAGCTGGCACAGGTTCACTGTCAGAGAGCTACAAATATATAACCAACAGAGCTGGCACAGGTACACTGTCAGAGAGCTACAAATATATAACCAACAGAGCTGGCACAGGTTCACTGTCAGAGAGCTCCAAATATATAACCAACAGAGCTGGCACAGGTTCACTGTCAGAGATCCTCAAATATATAACCAACAGAGCTGGCACAGGTTCACTGTCAGAGAGCTACAAATATATAACCAACAGAGCTGGCACAGGTTCACTGTCAGAGAGCTACAAATATATAACCAACAGAGCTGGCACAGGTACACTGTCAGAGAGCTACAAATATATAACCAACAGAGCTGGCACAGGTTCACTGTCAGAGAGCTACAAATATATAACCAACAGAGCTGGCACAGGTTCACTGTCAGAGAGCTACAAATATATAACCAACAGAGCTGGCACAGGTACACTGTCAGAGAGCTACAAATATATAACCAACAGAGCTGGCACAGGTTCACTGTCAGAGAGCTACAAATATATAACCAACAGAGCTGACACAGGTTCACTGTCAGAGAGCTCCAAATATATAACCAACAGAGCTGGCACAGGTTCACTGTCAGAGAGCTACAAATATATAACCAACAGAGCTGGCACAGGTTCACTGTCAGAGATCCTCAAATATATAACCAACAGAGCTGGCACAGGTTCACTGTCAGAGATCCTCAAATATATAACCAACAGAGCTGACACAGGTTCACTGTCAGAGAGCTACAAATATATAACCAACAGAGCTGGCACAGGTTCACTGTCAGAGAGCTACAAATATATAACCAACAGAGCTGGCACAGGTACACTGTCAGAGAGCTACAAATATATAACCAACAGAGCTGGCACAGGTTCACTGTCAGAGAGCTACAAATATATAACCAACAGAGCTGGCACAGGTTCACTGTCAGAGATCCTCAAATATATAACCAACAGAGCTGGCACAGGTTCACTGTCAGAGATCCTCAAATATATAACCAACAGAGCTGGCACAGGTTCACTGTCAGAGATCCTCAAATATATAACCAACAGAGCTGACACAGGTTCACTGTCAGAGATCCTCAAATATATAACCAACAGAGCTGACACAGGTTCACTGTCAGAGAGCTACAAATATATAACCAACAGAGCTGGCACAGGTTCACTGTCAGAGATCCTCAAATATATAACCAACAGAGCTGGCACAGGTTCACTGTCAGAGATCCTCAAATATATAGCCAACAGAGCTGGCACAGGTTCACTGTCAGAGATCCTCAAATATATAACCAACAGAGCTGGCACAGGTTCACTGTCAGAGATCCTCAAATATATAACCAACAGAGCTGGCACAGGTTCACTGTCAGAGAGCTACAAATATATAACCAACAGAGCTGGCACAGGTTCACTGTCAGAGATCCTCAAATATATAACCAACAGAGCTGGCACAGGTTCACTGTCAGAGATCCTCAAATATATAACCAACAGAGCTGGCACAGGTTCACTGTCAGAGATCCTCAAATATATAACCAACAGAGCTGGCACAGGTTCACTGTCAGAGAGCTACAAATATATAACCAACAGAGCTGGCACAGGTTCACTGTCAGAGATCCTCAAATATATAACCAACAGAGCTGGCACAGGTTCACTGTCAGAGAGCTACAAATATATAACCAACAGAGCTGGCACAGGTTCACTGTCAGAGATCCTCAAATATATAACCAACAGAGCTGGCACAGGTTCACTGTCAGAGATCCTCAAATATATAACCAACAGAGCTGGCACAGGTTCACTGTCAGAGAGCTACAAATATATAACCAACAGAGCTGGCACAGGTTCACTGTCAGAGATCCTCAAATATATAACCAACAGAGCTGGCACAGGTTCACTGTCAGAGATCCTCAAATATATAACCAACAGAGCTGGCACAGGTTCACTGTCAGAGAGCCGCAAATATATAACCAACAGAGCTGGCACAGGTTCACTGTCAGAGAGCCACAAATATATAACCAACAGAGCTGGCACAGGTTCACTGTCAGAGAGCCACAAATATATAACCAACAGAGCTGGCACAGGTTCACTGTCAGAGAGCTACAAATATATAACCAACAGAGCTGACACAGGTTCACTGTCAGAGAGCTACAAATATATAACCAACAGAGCTGACACAGGTTCACTGTCAGAGAGCTACAAATATATAACCAACAGAGCTGGCACAGGTTCACTGTCAGAGAGCCACAAATATATAACCAACAGAGCTGGCACAGGTTCACTGTCAGAGAGCTACAAATATATAACCAACAGAGCTGACACAGGTTCACTGTCAGAGAGCTACAAATATATAACCAACAGAGCTGGCACAGGTTCACTGTCAGAGAGCTACAAATATATAACCAACAGAGCTGGCACAGGTTCACTGTCAGAGATCCTCAAATATATAACCAACAGAACTGGCACAGGTTCACTGTCAGAGATCCTCAAATATATAACCAACAGAGCTGACACAGGTTCACTGTCAGAGAGCTACAAATATATAACCAACAGAGCTGGCACAGGTTCACTGTCAGAGATCCTCAAATATATAACCAACAGAGCTGGCACAGGTTCACTGTCAGAGAGCTACAAATATATAACCAACAGAGCTGGCACAGGTTCACTGTCAGAGAGCTACAAATATATAACCAACAGAGCTGGCACAGGTACACTGTCAGAGAGCTACAAATATATAACCAACAGAGCTGGCACAGGTTCACTGTCAGAGAGCTACAAATATATAACCAACAGAGCTGGCACAGGTTCACTGTCAGAGAGCTACAAATATATAACCAACAGAGCTGGCACAGGTTCACTGTCAGAGATCCTCAAATATATAACCAACAGAGCTGGCACAGGTTCACTGTCAGAGAGCTACAAATATATAACCAACAGAGCTGGCACAGGTTCACTGTCAGAGAGCTACAAATATATAACCAACAGAGCTGGCACAGGTACACTGTCAGAGAGCTACAAATATATAACCAACAGAGCTGGCACAGGTTCACTGTCAGAGAGCTACAAATATATAACCAACAGAGCTGGCACAGGTTCACTGTCAGAGAGCTACAAATATATAACCAACAGAGCTGGCACAGGTACACTGTCAGAGAGCTACAAATATATAACCAACAGAGCTGGCACAGGTTCACTGTCAGAGAGCTACAAATATATAACCAACAGAGCTGACACAGGTTCACTGTCAGAGAGCTCCAAATATATAACCAACAGAGCTGGCACAGGTTCACTGTCAGAGAGCTACAAATATATAACCAACAGAGCTGGCACAGGTTCACTGTCAGAGATCCTCAAATATATAACCAACAGAGCTGACACAGGTTCACTGTCAGAGATCCTCAAATATATAACCAACAGAGCTGACACAGGTTCACTGTCAGAGAGCTACAAATATATAACCAACAGAGCTGGCACAGGTTCACTGTCAGAGAGCTACAAATATATAACCAACAGAGCTGGCACAGGTACACTGTCAGAGAGCTACAAATATATAACCAACAGAGCTGGCACAGGTTCACTGTCAGAGAGCTACAAATATATAACCAACAGAGCTGGCACAGGTTCACTGTCAGAGATCCTCAAATATATAACCAACAGAGCTGGCACAGGTTCACTGTCAGAGATCCTCAAATATATAACCAACAGAGCTGGCACAGGTTCACTGTCAGAGATCCTCAAATATATAACCAACAGAGCTGGCACAGGTTCACTGTCAGAGATCCTCAAATACATAACCAACAGAGCTGGCACAGGTTCACTGTCAGAGATCCTCAAATATATAACCAACAGAGCTGACACAGGTTCACTGTCAGAGATCCTCAAATATATAACCAACAGAGCTGACACAGGTTCACTGTCAGAGAGCTACAAATATATAACCAACAGAGCTGGCACAGGTTCACTGTCAGAGATCTACAAATATATAACCAACAGAGCTGGCACAGGTTCACTGTCAGAGAGCTACAAATATATAACCAACAGAGCTGGCACAGGTTCACTGTCAGAGATCCTCAAATATATAACCAACAGAGCTGGCACAGGTTCACTGTCAGAGATCCTCAAATATATAACCAACAGAGCTGGCACAGGTTCACTGTCAGAGATCCTCAAATATATAACCAACAGAGCTGGCACAGGTTCACTGTCAGAGAGCTACAAATATATAACCAACAGAGCTGGCACAGGTTCACTGTCAGAGATCCTCAAATATATAACCAACAGAGCTGGCACAGGTTCACTGTCAGAGATCCTCAAATATATAACCAACAGAGCTGGCACAGGTTCACTGTCAGAGAGCTACAAATATATAACCAACAGAGCTGGCACAGGTTCACTGTCAGAGATCCTCAAATATATAACCAACAGAGCTGGCACAGGTTCACTGTCAGAGAGCTACAAATATATAACCAACAGAGCTGGCACAGGTTCACTGTCAGAGAGCTACAAATATATAACCAACAGAGCTGGCACAGGTTCACTGTCAGAGATCCTCAAATATATAACCAACAGAGCTGACACAGGTTCACTGTCAGAGAGCTACAAATATATAACCAACAGAGCTGGCACAGGTTCACTGTCAGAGATCCTCAAATATATAACCAACAGAGCTGGCACAGGTTCACTGTCAGAGATCCTCAAATATATAACCAACAGAGCTGGCACAGGTTCACTGTCAGAGAGCTACAAATATATAACCAACAGAGCTGGCACAGGTTCACTGTCAGAGATCCTCAAATATATAACCAACAGAACTGGCACAGGTTCACTGTCAGAGAGCTCCAAATATATAACCAACAGAGCTGGCACAGGTTCACTGTCAGAGAGCCGCAAATATATAACCAACAGAGCTGGCACAGGTTCACTGTCAGAGAGCTACAAATATATAACCAACAGAGCCGGCACAGGTTCACTGTCAGAGATCCTCAAATATATAACCAACAGAGCTGGCACAGGTTCACTGTCAGAGAGCTACAAATATATAACCAACAGAGCTGGCACAGGTTCACTGTCAGAGAGCCGCAAATATATAACCAACAGAGCTGGCACAGGTTCACTGTCAGAGAGCTACAAATATATAACCAACAGAGCCGGCACAGGTTCACTGTCAGAGAGCTACAAATATATAACCAACAGAGCTGGCACAGGTTCACTGTCAGAGAGCTACAAATATATAACCAACAGAGCTGGCACAGGTTCACTGTCAGAGATCCTCAAATATATAACCAACAGAGCTGACACAGGTTCACTGTCAGAGAGCTACAAATATATAACCAACAGAGCTGGCACAGGTTCACTGTCAGAGAGCTACAAATATATAACCAACAGAGCTGGCACAGGTTCACTGTCAGAGAGCTACAAATATATAACCAACAGAGCTGGCACAGGTTCACTGTCAGAGAGCCACAAATATATAACCAACAGAGCTGGCACAGGTTCACTGTCAGAGATCCTCAAATATATAACCAACAGAGCTGGCACAGGTTCACTGTCAGAGAGCTACAAATATATAACCAACAGAGCTGGCACAGGTTCACTGTCAGAGATCCTCAAATATATAACCAACAGAGCTGACACAGGTTCACTGTCAGAGAGCTACAAATATATAACCAACAGAGCTGGCACAGGTTCACTGTCAGAGATCCTCAAATATATAACCAACAGAGCTGGCACAGGTTCACTGTCAGAGATCCTCAAATATATAACCAACAGAGCTGGCACAGGTTCACTGTCAGAGAGCTACAAATATATAACCAACAGAGCTGGCACAGGTTCACTGTCAGAGATCCTCAAATATATAACCAACAGAACTGGCACAGGTTCACTGTCAGAGAGCTCCAAATATATAACCAACAGAGCTGGCACAGGTTCACTGTCAGAGAGCCGCAAATATATAACCAACAGAGCTGGCACAGGTTCACTGTCAGAGAGCTACAAATATATAACCAACAGAGCCGGCACAGGTTCACTGTCAGAGATCCTCAAATATATAACCAACAGAGCTGGCACAGGTTCACTGTCAGAGAGCTACAAATATATAACCAACAGAGCTGGCACAGGTTCACTGTCAGAGAGCCGCAAATATATAACCAACAGAGCTGGCACAGGTTCACTGTCAGAGAGCTACAAATATATAACCAACAGAGCCGGCACAGGTTCACTGTCAGAGAGCTACAAATATATAACCAACAGAGCTGGCACAGGTTCACTGTCAGAGAGCTACAAATATATAACCAACAGAGCTGGCACAGGTTCACTGTCAGAGATCCTCAAATATATAACCAACAGAGCTGACACAGGTTCACTGTCAGAGAGCTACAAATATATAACCAACAGAGCTGGCACAGGTTCACTGTCAGAGAGCTACAAATATATAACCAACAGAGCTGGCACAGGTTCACTGTCAGAGAGCTACAAATATATAACCAACAGAGCTGGCACAGGTTCACTGTCAGAGAGCCACAAATATATAACCAACAGAGCTGGCACAGGTTCACTGTCAGAGATCCTCAAATATATAACCAACAGAGCTGGCACAGGTTCACTGTCAGAGAGCCACAAATATATAACCAACAGAGCTGGCACAGGTTCACTGTCAGAGAGCCACAAATATATAACCAACAGAGCTGGCACAGGTTCACTGTCAGAGAGCTACAAATATATAACCAACAGAGCTGGCACAGGTTCACTGTCAGAGATCCTCAAATATATAACCAACAGAGCTGGCACAGGTTCACTGTCAGAGAGCTACAAATATATAACCAACAGAGCTGGCACAGGTTCACTGTCAGAGATCCTCAAATATATAACCAACAGAGCTGGCACAGGTTCACAGTCAGAGATCCTCAAATATATAACCAACAGAGCTGACACAGGTTCACTGTCAGAGAGCTACAAATATATAACCAACAGAGCTGGCACAGGTTCACTGTCAGAGAGCTACAAATATATAACCAACAGAGCTGGCACAGGTTCACTGTCAGAGTGCTACAAATATATAACCAACAGAGCTGGCACAGGTTCACTGTCAGAGAGCTACAAATATATAACCAACAGAGCTGGCACAGGTTCACTGTCAGAGAGCCACAAATATATAACCAACAGAGCTGGCACAGGTTCACTGTCAGAGAGCTACAAATATATAACCAACAGAGCTGGCACAGGTTCACTGTCAGAGAGCTACAAATATATAACCAACAGAGCTGGCACAGGTTCACTGTCAGAGAGCGGGGACGGCATCATGACCATGAAACAGGTTTAGTTTGAGAACAATCATGTACATGGGGTCATGACCTCATTGCTGGGCAAATTATTGGAATCTATTCTGAGACACAGGATAAACTGTCATTTCGAAAGGCAGAGGTTACTCAAGGATAGTCAGCATGGATTTAGATTAGATTAGATTAGAGATACAGCACTGAAACAGGCCCTTTGGCCCACCGAGTCTGTGCCGAACATCAACCACCCATTTATACTAATCCTACACTAATCCCATATTCCTACCAAACATCCCCACCTGTCCCTATATTTCCCTACCACCTACCTATACTAGGGACAATTTATAATGGCCAATTTACCTATCAACCTGCAAGTCTTTTGGCTTGTGGGAGGAAACCGGAGCACCCGGAGGAAACCCACGCAGACACAGGGAGAACTTGCAAACTCCACACAGGCAGTAACCGGAATCGAACCCGGGTCCCTGGAGCTGTGAGGCTGCAGTGCTAACCACTGCGCCACTGTGCCGCCCTTGTTAAGGGAAGATCTTGTTTGACCAAATTGATTGGATCTTTTGAAGAAGTAACAAGGAAGATAGATGAGGGTAGTGCAGTTGATGTAGTCTACATGGAATGTCGCAAGGATTTTGACAAGGCCCCACATGGCAGACTGGTTAAAAAAGTTAAATCCCATGGGATCCAGGGAAATGCAGCAAGGTGGATACAAAATTGGCTCAGTGGCAGGAAACAAAGGGTAATTGTTGACGGGTGTTTTTGCGACTGGAGGGATGTTTCCAGTGGCGTTCTGCAGGGCTCAGTACTGGGTCCCCTGCTTTTTGTAGCATTTATTAACTATTTAGACGTAAATGTAGGGGGCATGATCAAGAAGTTTGCAGACGACACAAAGATTGGCCATGTGGTAGATAGCGAGGAGGATAGTTGTAGGCTGCAGGAAGATATTGATGGTCTGGTCAGATGGGCAGAAAAGTTGCAAAATGAATTCAACTTGGAGAAGTGTGAGGTGATGCATTTGGGGAGGTCAAACAAGGCAAAAGAATACACGATTAATGGGAAAATACTGAGAAGTGTAGAGGAAGTGAGGGACGTTGGAGTGAATGTCCACAGATCCCTGAAGGAATCAGGACAGGTCGATAAGGTGGTTAAGAAGGCATATGGAATCCTTTCCTTTATTAACCGAGGTATAGAATACAAGAGCAGGGAGGTTATGCTGGAACTGTATAACTCATTGGTTAGGCCACAACTTGAGTACTGTGTGCAGTTCTGGTCACCTCATTACAGAAAGGATGTAATTGCACTATCGAGGGTACAGAGGAGATTTACGAGGATGTTGCCAGGACTGGAAAAATGCAGCTTATAAGGAAAGATTGGATAGGCTGGGGTTGTTCTCCTTGGAACAGAGAAGGCTGAGGGGAGATCTGATTGAAATGTATAAAATTGTGAGGGGCCTGGATAGAGTGGAGGTGAAGGGTCAATTCACCTTAGCAGAGAGGTCAGTGACGAGGGAGCAGAGATTTAAAGTGATTGGTAGAAAGATTAGAGGGAGATGAGGAAAAATCTTTTCACCCAAAGGGCGGTTATGGTCTGGAACTCACTGCCTGAAAGGGTAGTTGAGGCAGGAACCCTCAACTCATTTCAAAGGAAGGTGGGATTAGAATAGGTGGTTGTTTTTCGGCCGGTTCAGACACGATGGGCCAAGTGGCCTCTTTCTGTGCCTTAAACTTTCTATGATTCTCTGACCCTGAGACAGAGCGAGTGTGAGGACAGGGCCAAGACCCTGGCACAGTAACAGGAGGTGAGGTAATGTAAACCTGACAAACCTGAATCAGCTCGTAGAACTTGCTTTTGGGGTCAATCGTGCTTGGAGCAATGCGTGCCTCGTCTGGGATCTGTGGAGTCAAAAGGGAGTCTTCATTAGTGAAAATAATGAGGAGGAGGAGCAGTGAGGGGCCGATTAAGTGATCACGGTGGACGAGAGGGAGTTTTTTTTATTCATTCATGAGATGTGGGTGTCACTGGCAAGGCCAGCATTTATTGCCCATCCCTAATTACCCTTGAGAAGGTGGTGGTGAGCTGCCTTCTTGAACCACTGCAGTCCATGTGGTGTAGGTACACCCACAGTGCTGTTAGGAAGGGAGTTCCAGGATTTTGACCCAGCGACAGTGAAGGAACGGCGATATAGTTCCAAGTCAGGATGGTGTGTGACTTGGAGGGGAACTTGCAGGTGGTGGTGTTCCCATGCATTTGCAGCCCTTGTCCTTCTAGTCGGTAGAGGTCACGGGTTTGGAAGGTGCTGTCGAAGGAGCCTTGGTGCATTGCTGCAGTGCATCTTTATAGATGGTACACACTGCTGCCACTGTGTGTCGGTGGTGGAGGGAGTGAATGTTAGTGGATGGGGTGCCAATCAAGCAGGCTGCTTTGTCCTGGATGGTGTCGAGCTTGTTGAGTGTTGTTGGAGCTGCACCCATCCAGGCAAGTGGAGAGTATTCCATCACACTCCTGACTTGTGCCTTGTAGATGGTGGCCAGGCTTTGGGGAGTCAGGAGGTGAGTTACTCGCCTCAGGATTCCTAGCCTCTGACCTGCTCTTGTAGCCACGGTATTTATATGGCTACTTCAGTTCAGTTTCTGGTCAATGGTAACCCCCAGGATGTTGATAGTGGGGGATTCAGTGATGGTAATGCCATTGAATGTCAAGGGGAGATGGTTAGATTCTCTCTTGTTGGAGATGGTCATTGCCTGGCACTTGTGAGGTGCGAATGTTACTTGCCACTTATCAGCCCAAGCCTGGATATTGTCCAGGTCTTGCTGCATTTCTACACGGACTGCTTCAGTATCTGAGGAGTCACGAATGGTGCTGAACATTGTGCAATCATCAGTGAACATCCCCACTTCTGACCTTATGATTGAAGGAAGGTCATTGATGAAGTAGCTGAAGATGGTTGGGCCGAGGACACTACCCTGAGGAACTCCTACAGTGATGTCCTGGAGCTCAGATGATTGACCTCCAACAACCACAACCATCTTCCTTTGCGCTAGGTATAACTCCAACCAGTGGAGAGTTACATAAGAACATTAGAAATAGGAGCAGGAGTAGGCCATTCAGCCCCTCAAGCCTGCCCCACCATTCAGTAAGATCATGGCTGATCTGTCCCAGGCCTCAACTCCTCTTTCGGGCCTGCTCCGCAGAACCCTCAACTCCCAGAGA
Source organism: Heterodontus francisci (assembly GCF_036365525.1). NCBI lineage: Eukaryota > Metazoa > Chordata > Chondrichthyes > Heterodontiformes > Heterodontidae > Heterodontus > Heterodontus francisci. Next base: position 297,980 of record NW_027142184.1, on the reverse strand, counting down.
TTTCATAAATCTATCTACCACCTCCTTAAATACATTTAGTGACCTCGACTCCACAACTCTCTGAGGTAGAGAATTCCAGAGATTCACCACCCTCTGAGAGAAGAAATCCCTTCACATCCACTCACTCCCACCCTCACTGCTACCTTCCCTCAGCCACTCACTCCCACCCTCACTCGCGCCTTCCCTCAGCCACTCACTCCCACCCTCACTGCTGCCTTCCCTCCGCCACTCACTCCCACCCTCACTGCTACCTTCCCTCAGCCACTCACTCCCACCCTCACTGCTGCCTTCCCTCAGCCACTCACTCCCACCCTCACTGCTACCTTCCCTCAGCCACTCACTCCCACCCTCACTGCTACCTTCCCTCAGCCACTCACTCCCACCCTCACTCGCGCCTTCCCTCAGCCACTCACTCCCACCCTCACTGCTGCCTTCCCTCAGCCACTCACTCCCACCCTCACTCGCGCCTTCCCTCAGCCACTCACTCCCACCCTCACTGCTACCTTCCCTCAGCCACTCACTCCCATCCTCACTGCTGCCTTCCCTCAGCCACTCACTCCCACCCTCACTCGCGCCTTCCCTCAGCCACTCACTCCCACCCTCACTCGCGCCTTCCCTCAGCCACTCACTCCCACCCTCACTGCTACCTTCCCTCAGCCACTCACTCCCACCCTCACTGCTGCCTTCCCTCAGCCACTCACTCCCACCCTCACTGCTGCTTTCCCTCAGCCACTCACTCCCACCCTCACTGCTACCTTCCCTCAGCCACTCACTCCCACCCTCACTCGCGCCTTCCCTCAGCCACTCACTCCCACCCTCACTCGCGCCTTCCCTCAGCCACTCACTCCCACCCTCACTGCTGCCTTCCCTCAGCCACTCACTCCCACCCTCACTGCTGCCGTCCCTCAGCCACTCACTCCCACCCTCACTGCTGCCTTCCCTCAGCCACTCACTCCCACCCTCACTCGCGCCTTCCCTCAGCCACTCACTCCCACCCTCACTGCTGCCTTCCCTCAGCCACTCACTCCCACCCTCACTCGCGCCTTCCCTCAGCCACTCACTCCCACCCTCACTGCTACCTTCCCTCAGCCAATCACTCCCACCCTCACTGCTGCCTTCCCTCATCCACTCACTCCCACCCTCACTCGCGCCTTCCCTCATCCACTCACTCCCACCCTCACTGCTGCGTTCCCTCATCCACTCACTCCCACCCTCACTCGCGCCTTCCCTCATCCACTCACTCCCACCCTCACTCCCGCCCTCACTGCTGCCTTCCCTCTGCCACTCACTCCCACCCTCACTGCTGCCTTCCCTCATCCACTCACTCCCACCCTCACTGCTGCTTTCCCTCAGCCTCCCACTCCCACCCTCACTGTTGCCTTCCCTCATCCACTCACTCCCACCCTCACTCGCGCCTTCCCTCAGCCACTCACTCCCACCCTCACTCGCGCCTTCCCTCAGCCACTCACTCCCACCCTCACTGCTGCTTTCCCTCAGCCTCCCACTCCCACCCTCACTGTTGCCTTCCCTCATCCACTCACTCCCACCCTCACTCGCGCCTTCCCTCATCCACTCACTCCCACCCTCACTCCCGCCCTCACTGCTGCCTTCCCTCTGCCACTCACTCCCACCCTCACTGCTGCCTTCCCTCATCCACTCACTCCCACCCTCACTGCTGCTTTCCCTCAGCCTCCCACTCCCACCCTCACTGTTGCCTTCCCTCATCCACTCACTCCCACCCTCACTCGCGCCTTCCCTCAGCCACTCACTCCCACCCTCACTCGCGCCTTCCCTCAGCCACTCACTCCCACCCTCACTGCTGCTTTCCCTCAGCCTCCCACTCCCACCCTCACTGTTGCCTTCCCTCATCCACTCACTCCCGCCCTCACTCGCGCCTTCCCTCATCCACTCACTCCCACCCTCACTGCTGCCTTCCCTCAGCAACTCACACCCACCCTCACTCGCGCCTTCCCTCATCCACTCACTCCCACCCTCACTCGCGCCTTCCCTCAGCCACTCACTCCCACCCTCACTCGCGCCTTCCCTCAGCCACTCACTCCCCCCTCACTGCTGCCTTCCCTCAGCCACTCACTCCCACCCTCACTGTTGCCTTCCCTCAGCCACTCACTCCGAAACTCACTGCTGCCTTCCCTCATACACTCACTCCCGCCCTCACTCGCGCCTTCCCTCATCCACTCACTTCCACCCTCACTGCTGCCTTCCCTCAGCCACTCACTCCCACCCTCACTGCTGCCGTCCCTCAGCCACTCACTCCCACCCTCACTGCTGCCGTCCCTCAGCCACTCACTCCCACCCTCACTGCTGCCGTCCCTCAGCCACTCACTCCCACCCGCACTGCTGCCTTCCCTCAGCCACTCACTCCCACCCTCACTGCTGCCTTCCTCAGCCACTCACTCCCACCCTCACTGCTGCCTTCCCTCATCCACTCACTCCCACCCTCACTCGCGCCTTCCCTCATCCACTCACTCCCACTCTCAATGCTGCGTACCCTCATCCACTCACTCCCACCCTCACTCCCACCCTCACTCCCGCCCTCCCTCATCCACTCACTCCCACCCTCACTGCTGCCTTCCCTCAGCCACTCACTCCGACCCTCACTGCTGCCTTCCCTCATCCACTCACTCCCACCCTCACTGCTGCTTTCCCTCAGCCTCCCACTCCCACCCTCACTGTTGCCTTCCCTCATCCACTCACTCCCACCCTCACTCGCGCCTTCCCTCATCCACTCACTCCCACCCTCACTCGCGCCTTCCCTCAGCCACTCACTCCCACCCTCACTCGCGCCTTCCCTCAGCCACTCACTCCCACCCTCACTCGCGCCTTCCCTCAGCCACTCACTCCCACCCTCACTGCTGCTTTCCCTCAGCCTCCCACTCCCACCCTCACTGTTGCCTTCCCTCATCCACTCACTCCCGCCCTCACTCGCGCCTTCCCTCAGCCACTCACTCCCACCCTCACTCGCGCCTTCCCTCAGCCACTCACTCCCCCCTCACTGCTGCCTTCCCTCAGCCACTCACTCCCACCCTCACTGTTGCCTTCCCTCAGCCACTCACTCCGAAACTCACTGCTGCCTTCCCTCATACACTCACTCCCGCCCTCACTCGCGCCTTCCCTCATCCACTCACTCCCACCCTCACTGCTGCCTTCCCTCAGCCACTCACTCCCACCCTCACTGCTGCCGTCCCTCTGCCACTCACTCCCACCCTCACTGCTGCCGTCCCTCAGCCACTCACTCCCACCCTCACTGCTGCCGTCCCTCAGCCACTCACTCCCACCCTCACTGCTGCCTTCCCTCAGCCACTCACTCCCACCCTCACTGCTGCCGTCCCTCATCCACTCACTCCCACCCTCACTGCTGCCTTCCCTCAGCCTCCCACTCCCACCCTCACTCCCACCTTCCCTCAGCCACTCACTCCCACCCTCACTGCTGCCGTCCCTCAGCCACTCACTCCCACCCTCACTCGCGTCTTCCCTCAGCCACTCACTCCCACCCTCACTCGCGCCTTCCCTCAGCCACTCATTCCCACCCTCACTAGCGCCTTCCCTCAGCCACTCACTCCCACCCTCACTCGCGCCTTCCCTCAGCCACTCACTCCCACCCTCACTCGCGCCTTCCCTCAGCCACTCACTCCCACCCTCACTGCTGCCTTCCCTCAGCCACTCACTCCCACCCTCACTGCTGCCTTCCCTCAGCCACTCACTCCCACCCTCACTGCTGCCGTCCCTCAGCCACTCACTCCCACCCTCACTGCTGCCGTCCCTCAGCCACTCACTCCCACCCTCACTGCTGCCTTCCCTCAGCCACTCACTCCCACCCTCACTGCTGCCGTCCCTCATCCACTCACTCCCACCCTCACTGCTGCCTTCCCTCAGCCTCCCACTCCCACCCTCACTCCCACCTTCCCTCAGCCACTCACTCCCACCCTCACTGCTGCCGTCCCTCAGCCACTCACTCCCACCCTCACTCGCGTCTTCCCTCAGCCACTCACTCCCACCCTCACTTGCGCCTTCCCTCAGCCACTCACTCCCACCCTCACTCGCGCCTTCCCTCAGCCACTCACTCCCACCCTCACTGCTGCCTTCCCTCAGCCACTCACTCCCACCCTCACTGCTGCCTTCCCTCAGCCACTCACTCCCACCCTCACTGCTGCCTTCCCTCAGCCACTCACTCCCACCCTCACTGCTGCCTTCCCTCAGCCACTCACTCCCACCCTCACTGCTGCCGTCCCTCAGCCACTCACTCCCACCCTCACTGCTGCCTTCCCTCAGCCACTCACTCCCACCCTCACTGCTGCCTTCCCTCAGCCACTCACTCCCACCCTCACTGCTGCCTTCCCTCAGCCACTCACTCCCACCCTCACTGCTGCCTTCCCTCAGCCACTCACTCCCACCCTCACTGCTGCCTTCCCTCAGCCACTCACTCCCACCCTCACTGCTGCCTTCCCTCAGCCACTCACTCCCACCCTCACTGCTGCCTTCCCTCAGCCACTCACTCCCACCCTCACTGCTGCCTTCCCTCAGCCACTCACTCCCACCCTCACTGCTGCCTTCCCTCAGCCACTCACTCCTGCTCTCGCCACTTGCCCACCTTGCCAACTGTCTGTAATTTTGTTGAGGTTTCAGTCAGCTCCACCTTTATTCCGGGCAGCTGCCTGAAATGTGCACCGTGCGGTATTGACAAGAGACAGTATAGTCAGACAGATACTGTTCTCTGTAGCCGCGACCGGGAGCTCAGAACGATGTGTTGCCTGCCCGATGTCAGGGTTAAGGACATCGTCTTGAAACTGGAGGGGAACCTGCAGTGGGAGGAGCAGGATCCAGTTGTCCTGGTCCATGTGGGAACCAACGACAAAAGTAGAACCAGAAATGAATTTCTGCTTAGAGAATTTGCGTAGTTTGGGTTCAAACTAAAACACAGACCATCAAAGGTAATCATCTCCGATTGTTACCTGAGACACGTGCAAATTGGCACAGGGTCAAGCAGATAAAGAAATAAACGCTTGGCTCAAAGAGTGGCGTGGGAGGAAGGAGTTGCAGAACTGACTAGGGATAAGCTATCATACATCTCAGATCGTTAATGAACAGGGTTAATATACAATGTATTCATAAAAGATCCACTGAGAAATAGTGATCATAATAACATTGAATTTCATGTTCAGTTTGAAAGTGACACCTTTCAATGACAAACAAGAATCTTAAACTTAACAAAGCCAATTACGAAGGTATGAGGGGAGAAGTGGCTAATGTTAATTGGGTAAATAGACTGGAAGGTATGAGGGGAGAAGTGGCGAAGGTTAATTGGGTAAATAGACTGGAAGGTATGAGGGGAGAAGTGGCTAATGTTAATTGGGTAAATAGACTGGAAGGTATGAGGGGAGAAGTGGCGAAGGTTAATTGGGTAAATAGACTGGAAGGTATGAGGGGAGAAGTGGCTAAGGTTAATTGGGTAAATAGACTGGAAGGTATGAGGGGAGAAGTGGCTAATGTTAATTGGGTAAATAGACTGGAAGGTATGAGGGGAGAAGTGGCTAAGGTTAATTGGGTAAATAGACTGGAAGGTATAAGGGGAGAAGTGGCTAATGTTAATTGGGTAAATAGACTGGAAGGTATGAGGGGAGAAATGGCTAAGGTTAATTGGGTAAATAGACTGGAAGGTATGAGGGGAGAAGTGGCTAAGGTTAATTGGGTAAATAGACTGGAAGGTATGAGGGGAGAAGTGGCTAAGGTTAATTGGGTAAATAGACTGGAAGGTATAAGGGGAGAAGTGGCTAATGTTAATTGGGTAAATAGACTGGAAGGTATGAGGGGAGAAATGGCTAAGGTTAATTGGGTAAATAGACTGGAAGGTATGAGGGGAGAAGTGGCTAAGGTTAATTGGGTAAATAGACTGGAAGGTATGAGGGGAGAAGTGGCTAAGGTTAATTGGGGAAATAGACTGGAAGGTATGAGGGGAGAAGTGGCTAAGGTTAATTGGGTAAATAGACTGGAAGGTATGAGGGGAGAAGTGGCAAAGGTTAATTGGGTAAATAGACTGGAAGGTATGAGGGGAGAAGTGGCTCAGGTTAATTGGGTAAATAGACTGGAAGGTATGAGGGGAGAAGTGGCTAAGGTTAATTGGGTAAATAGACTGGAAGGTATGAGGGGAGAAGTGGCTAATGTTAATTGGGTAAATAGACTGGAAGGTATGAGGGGAGAAGTGGCTAAGGTTAATTGGGTAAATAGACTGGAAGGTATGAGGGGAGAAGTGGCTAATGTTAATTGGGTAAATAGACCGGAAGGTATGAGGGGAGAAGTGGCTAAGGTTAATTGGGTAAATAGACTGGAAGGTATGAGGGGAGAAGTGGCTAAGGTTAATTGGGTAAATAGACTGGAAGGTATGAGGGGAGAAGTGGCTAATGTTAATTGGGTAAATAGACTGGAAGGTATGAGGGGAGAAGTGGCTAAGGTTAATTGGGTAAATAGACTGGAAGGTATGAGGGGAGAAGTGGCTAAGGTTAATTGGGTAAATAGACTGGAAGGTATGAGGGGAGAAGTGGCTAAGGTTAATTGGGTAAATAGACTGGAAGGTATAAGGGGAGAAGTGGCTAAGGTTAATTGGGTAAATAGACTGGAAGGTATGAGGGGAGAAGTGGCTAAGGTTAATTGGGTAAATAGACTGGAAGGTATGAGGGGAGAAGTGGCTAAGGTTAATTGGGTAAATAGACTGGAAGGTATGAGGGGAGAAGTGGCTAAGGTTAATTGGGTAAATAGACTGGAAGGTATGAGGGGAGAAGTGGCTAATGTTAATTGGGTAAATAGACTGGAAGGTATGAGGGGAGAAGTGGCTAAGGTTAATTGGGTAAATAGACTGGAAGGTATGAGGGGAGAAGTGGCTAAGGTTAATTGGGTAAATAGACTGGAAGGTATGAGGGGAGAAGTGGCTAAGGTTAATTGGGTAAATAGACTGGAAGGTATAAGGGGAGAAGTGGCTAAGGTTAATTGGGTAAATAGACTGGAAGGTATGAGGGGAGAAGTGGCTAAGGTTAATTGGGTAAATAGACTGGAAGGTATAAGGGGAGAAGTGGCTAAGGTTAATTGGGTAAATAGACTGGAAGGTATGAGGGGAGAAGTGGCTAATGTTAATTGGGTAAATAGACTGGAAGGTATGAGGGGAGAAGTGGCTAATGTTAATTGGGTCAATCGACTGGAAGGTATGAGGGGAGAAGTGGCTAAGGTTAATTGGGTAAATAGACTGGAAGGTATGAGGGGAGAAGTGGCTAAGGTTAATTGGGTAAATAGACTGGAAGGTATGAGGGGAGAAGTGGCTAATGTTAATTGGGTAAATAGACTGAAAGGTATGAGGGGAGAAGTGGCTCAGGTTAATTGGGTAAATAGACTGGAAGGTATGAGGGGAGAAGTGGCTAAGGTTAATTGGGTAAATAGACTGGAAGGTATGAGGGGAGAAGTGGCTAATGTTAATTGGGTAAATAGACTGGAAGGTATGAGGGGAGAAGTGGCTAATGTTAATTGGGTAAATAGACTGGAAGGTATGAGGGGAGAAGTGGCTAATGTTAATTGGGTAAATAGACTGGAAGGTATGAGGGGAGAAGTGGCTAAGGTTAATTGGGTAAATAGACTGGAAGGTATGAGGGGAGAAGTGGCTAAGGTTAATTGGGTAAATAGACTGGAAGGTATGAGGGGAGAAGTGGCTAAGGTTAATTGGGTAAATAGACTGGAAGGTATGAGGGGAGAAGTGGCTAAGGTTAATTGGGTAAATAGACTGGAAGGTATGAGGGGAGAAGTGGCTAATGTTAATTGGGTAAATAGACTGGAAGGTACGAGGGGAGAAGTGGCTAAGGTTAATTGGGTAAATAGACTGGAAGGTATGAGGGGAGAAGTGGCTAAGGTTAATTGGGTAAATAGACTGGAAGGTATAAGGGGAGAAGTGGCTAAGGTTAATTGGGTAAATAGACTGGAAGGTATGAGGGGAGAAGTGGCTAAGGTTAATTGGGTAAATAGACTGGAAGGTATGAGGGGAGAAGTGGCTAAGGTTAATTGGGTAAATAGACTGGAAGGTATGAGGGGAGAAGTGGCTAAGGTTAATTGGGTAAATAGACTGGAAGGTATAAGGGGAGAAGTGGCTAAGGTTAATTGGGTAAATAGACTGGAAGGTATGAGGGGAGAAGTGGCTAAGGTTAATTGGGTAAATAGACTGGAAGGTATAAGGGGAGAAGTGGCTAAGGTTAATTGGGTAAATAGACTGGAAGGTATGAGGGGAGAAGTGGCTAAGGTTAATTGGGTAAATAGACTGGAAGGTATAAGGGGAGAAGTGGCTAAGGTTAATTGGGTAAATAGACTGGAAGGTATGAGGGGAGAAGTGGCTAAGGTTAATTGGGTAAATAGACTGGAAGGTATGAGGGGAGAAGTGGCTAATGTTAATTGGGTCAATCGACTGGAAGGTATGAGGGGAGAAGTGGCTAAGGTTAATTGGGTAAATAGACTGGAAGGTATGAGGGGAGAAGTGGCTAAGGTTAATTGGGTAAATAGACTGGAAGGTATGAGGGGAGAAGTGGCTAAGGTTAATTGGGTAAATAGACTGGAAGGTATGAGGGGAGAAGTGGCTAATGTTAATTGGGTAAATAGACTGGAAGGTATGAGGGGAGAAGTGGCTCAGGTTAATTGGGTAAATAGACTGGAAGGTATGAGGGGAGAACCGGCTAAGGTTAATTGGGTAAATAGACTGGAAGGTATGAGGGGAGAAGTGGCTAATGTTAATTGGGTAAATAGACTGGAAGGTATGAGGGGAGAAGTGGCTAAGGTTAATTGGGTAAATAGACTGGAAGGGATGAGGGGAGAAGTGGCTAAGGTTAATTGGGTAAATAGACTGGAAGGTATGAGGGGAGAAGTGGCTAAGGTTAATTGGGTAAATAGACTGGAAGGTATGAGGGGAGAACTGGCTAAGGTTAATTGGGTAAATAGACTGGAAGGTATGAGGGGAGAAGTGGCTAAGGTTAATTGGGTAAATAGACTGGAAGGTATGAGGGGAGAACTGGCTAATGTTAATTGGGTAAATAGACTGGAAGGTATGAGGGGAGAAGTGGCTAATGTTAATTGGGTAAATAGACTGGAAGGTATGAGGGGAGAACTGGCTAATGTTAATTGGGTAAATAGACTGGAAGGTATGAGGGGAGAAGTGGCTAAGGTTAATTGGGTAAATAGACTGGAAGGTATGAGGGGAGAAGTGGCTAAGGTTAATTGGGTAAATAGACTGGAAGGTATGAGGGGAGAAGTGGCTAATGTTAATTGGGTAAATAGACTGGAAGGTATGAGGGGAGAAGTGGCTAATGTTAATTGGGTAAATAGACTGGAAGGTATGAGGGGAGAAGTGGCTAATGTTAATTGGGTAAATAGACTGGAAGGTATGAGGGGAGAAGTGGCTAAGGTTAATTGGGTAAATAGACTGGAAGGTATGAGGGGAGAAGTGGCTACGGTTAATTGGGTAAATAGACTGGAAGGTATGAGGGGAGAAGTGGCTAATGTTAATTGGGTAAATAGACTGGAAGGTATGAGGGGAGAAGTGGCTAATGTTAATTGGGTAAATAGACTGGAAGGTATGAGGGGAGAAGTGGCTAATGTTAATTGGGTAAATAGACTGGAAGGTATGAGGGGAGAACTGGCTAAGGTTAATTGGGTAAATAGACTGGAAGGTATGAGGGGAGAAGTGGCTAAGGTTAATTGGGTAAATAGACTGGAAGGTATGAGGGGAGAAGTGGCTCAGGTTAATTGGGTAAATGGACTGGAAGGTATGAGGGGAGAAGTGGCTAAGGTTAATTGGGTAAATAGACTGGAAGGTTTGAGGGGAGAAGTGGCTAAGGTTAATTGGGTAAATAGACTGGAAGGTATGAGGGGAGAAGTGGCTAAGGTTAATTGGGTAAATAGACTGGAAGGTATGAGGGGAGAACCGGCTAAGGTTAATTGGGTAAATAGACTGGAAGGTATGCCGGTAAATGAACAGTGGGAAACATTTAAAGATACAATTCAAAGGGTTCAACAAAAATACATTCTGTTCAAAATAAAAACTCGTTCAGAAAGACCCACCCGTGGCTCACTCAGGTAGTTGAGGAGAGGATTGGACTAAAAGAAAAGGCTTACAACGTAGCAAAAAATAGTCTTAGGGTTTTTTTTTTGAAGGGAATGTACTTTTGTTGAACCCTTTTAATTGTCCCAAGAAATCAGGAGTTCTCACTCTTCAGTCGAAGAGCTTGTCCTGACTTCCTTCCTCAAGAGAAAGTAGAAGAAGTTAAACAACAAGAATCCAAGAGTCACTTTCAAGAGGAATTCTCGAAATTGCTCACAGGTCAACAGAGACTGAAGATCGATGTCATAATACTTTGTGGAAAGATGTTAAACCACTTTGCCTCTTCACATCTCGGAAAATACCACACCCACTAATGAAGAAAGTTCAATATCACCTGTAAGGGATGACCAGGATGGAAGTTATTTCTCCTGTTACTGAACCAAATTGTTGAGGAATGGTTGCGGTTCCTGAAGCTAACAGTAATCTTTGCACTGGTTAGATAGGATGATGGCACAAGAAGTCCATCTGATATCCTCAGTGGAGAATAGTTTGTCAAAGTTATCGAGAAGCGCTGTCTTCATGCAACTTGACGCTACTCGTGGCTTTTGGCAAGTTCCATTGGATAAGTAGTCAAGGGTATTGACGACTTTCATTACCCCCTTTGGAAGATTTTGTTTTAACCGTCTTCCATTTAGAAATATTCCGGAGAGCTATGTCGAATATTCTACAGGACCTTGAAGGTGGAATTTGCCAAATGGACGACATCCTAATTCACGGGGAGTTCACTGAACAACATAACCGCAAGGTTAAAGCAGTTCTGAATTGTCTGCATGACTCGGGCGTAACAATGAGAAGTGCGAGATTCCAAAAACATCCATTTTTTTTGGGACACATTGTCAACAGTAGCGAAACAACGGCAGATCCGTGAAAGAAGAGAGTCATTAGCAAATTTCCACTTTCTACTTCTGTCCACAATTTCCAACTGCTTCGTGGCATGGTCATTCCGACCAAATTTATCCCAAGTTACCGAACCTTTGTGACAACTGCTGAGCAAGCTCAGGATGGTGCTAGGATGCACATCAGAAACCAGCATTTCCAACCACAATCGCATCTGGCACCTCATTGACAAGGATAGCAGCAGTCCTTTTCAAAGAACAGCCAAAGACCAGGAAGTCAAAGCCCTGTTTATTACACCTCAGGAGCACTGCCTGACACTGGGGTGATATACGCTGTGATCGAGAAGGAAGTTCTCACAGTACCTTGAGCTTAGGAGAAATTTTCAAACTACATTATTGGCTCAAAGATGATCATAGAAACAGACCACAAACCCTGAGTTCCTTACTCGACCAAAAGGAACTCGATATTATGGCTCTGTGGATCGAGAGATCCTGGATGAGGCTCATGAGGTTCACGTACAAAACAGTATACATACAGGACAAGCAGCGGACGACAGCAGATGCATTATTTCGAGTGACGGTCGACCATCCTGCTCAGCAGGATGTTAACTTTATGAATGAGTGAGTCATATTCACAGGTCACTGCATCACACCGGCCAGCAAGTTCAAATAAACTCCAAGAAATTCATCAGGCAGAGGCCCAATGAAGAATGCATCTATTCCACCGATATTGTGAGCAAGGGTGGTCACAACAGAGTCCCAAAGATAAGACCAAGAAAATCGTCTTCAAACACAGAAGGCAACTTACTAGAGTCGGTGATTTATTGGTATATGATGAGAAGCTGGTGACTCCAAAGTCACTCAGAGTAGAGATCTTGGAGAAACACCACGGGCATAACGAAACGTACAGCACAGCCTCCGGCATCCGTGTGGTGCCCAACAATCTCGAAGGATATCCAAGAACTGATTCTGAATTGTGATGGATGTGCAGTTCACAGACAAGATCAAAGAGAACCTTGAATTTCACCTCAATTCCAGACTAGACCATGGGAACGGTTGGCGATGGGTCTATTCTCCATGACGGAAAATCCCATCGAATTATAGTCAAGACGGATCGAGGTTAAACGGATATACACAACAACAACAACTGAAGCAGACATCAGAGTTTTACAAGAAGATTTCACAACACATGGTATACCTGATCAGATAGTATCCGATAATGGACCACAATTTGCATACAAATACTTCATGCACTTAGTGGGAAAAAAGTGGAATTTTTCATTTAACAAGTTCTCCTTCTTTGGCCTCCTTATCTCGAGAGACAATGAGTAAGCGCCTGGAGGTGGTCAGTGGTTTGTGGAGCAGCGCCTGGAGTGGCTATAAAGGCCAATTCTAGAGTGACAGCCTCTTCCACAGGTGCTGCAGAGAAATTTGTTTGTCGGGGCTGTTACACAGTTGGCTCTCCCCTTGCGCCTCTGGCTTTTTTCCTGCCAACTGCGAAATCTCTTCGACTCGCCACACTTTAGCCCCGACTTTATGGTTGCCCGCCAGTTCTGGCGATCGCTGGCAACTGACTCCCACGACTTGTGATCAATGTCACAGGACTTCATGTTGCGTTTGCAGACGTCTTTAAAGTGGAGACATGGACGGCCGGTGGGTCTGATACCAGTGACGAGCTCGCTGTACAATGTGTCCTTGGGGATCCTGCCATCTTCCATGCAGCTCACATGGCCAAGCCATCTCAAGCGCCGCTGACTCAGTAGTGTGTATAAGCTGGGGATGTTGGCCGCCTCGAGGACTTCTGTGTTGGAGATACGGTCCTGCCACCTGATGCCAAGGATTCTCCGGAGGCAGCGAAGATGGAATGAATTGAGACGTCGCTCATGGCTGACATACGTTGTCCAGGCCTCGCTGCCGTAGAGCAAGGTACTGAGGACATAGGCTTGATACACTCGGACTTTTGTGTTCCGTGTCAGTGCGCCATTTTCCCACATTCTCTTGGCCAGTCTGGACATAGCAGTGGAAGCCTTTCCCATGCGCTTGTTGATTTCTGTATCTAGAGACAGGTTACTGGTGATAGTTGAGCCTCGGTAGGTGAACTCTTGAACCACTTCCAGAGCGTGGTTGCCGATATTGATGGATGGAGCATTTCTGACGTCCTGCCCCATGATGTTCATTTTCTTGAGGCTGATGGTTAGGCCAAATTCATTGCAGGCAGCCGCAAACCTGTCGATGAGACTCTGCAGACACTCTTCAGTGTGAGATGTTAAAGCAGCATCGTCAGCAAAGAGGAGTTCCCTGATGAGGACTTTCTGTACTTTGGTCTTCGCTCTTAGACGGGCAAGGTTGAACAACCTGCCCCCTGATCTTGTGTTTAGGAAAATTCCTTCATCAGAGGACTTGAACGCATGTGAAAGCAGCAGGGAGAAGAAAATCCCAAAAAGTGTGAGAACACAGCCCTGTTTCACGCCACTCAGGATAGGAAAGGGGTCTGATGAGGAGCCACCATGTTGAATTGTGCCTTTCATATTGTCATGGAATGAGGTGATGATACTTAGTAGCTTTGGTGGGCATCCAATCTTTTCTAGTAGTCTGAAGAGACCACGTCTGCTGACGAGGTCAAAGGCTTTGGTGAGATCAATGAAAGCAATGTAGAGGGGCATCTGTTGTTCGCGGCATTTCTCCTGTATCTGACGAAGGGAGAACAGCATGTCAATGGTCGATCTCTCTGCACGAAAGCCACACTGTGCCTCAGGGTAGACGCGCTCGGCCAGCTTCTGGAGCCTGTTCAGAGCGACTCGAGCAAAGACTTTCCCCACTATGCTGAGCAGGGAGATTCCACGGTAGTTGTTGCAGTCACCGCGGTCACCTTTGTTTTTATAGAGGGTGATGATATTGGCATCGCGCATGTCCTGTGGTACTGCTCCCTCGTCCCAGCACAGGCAGAGCAGTTCATGTAGTGCTGAGAGTATAGCAGGCTTGGCACTCTTGATTATTTCAGGGGTAATGCTGTCCTTCCCAGGGGCTTTTCCGCTGGCAAGAGAATCCATGGCATCACTGAGTTCCGGTTTGGTTGGCTGTATGTCCAGCTCATCCATGACTGGTAGAGGCTGGGCTGCATTGAGGGCAGTCTCAATGACAGCATTCTTCCTGGAGTACAGTTCTAGGTAGTGCTCAACCCAGCGGTCCATTTGTTTGCGTTGGTCAGTGATTATGTCCCCTGATTTACATTTGAGGGGGGCGATCTTCTTGACGGTTGGCCCAAGAGCTCTCTTCATGCCATCATACATTCCTCTGATGTTTCCAGTGTCTGAGGCCAGCTGAATATGACTGCATAGGTGTTGCCAGTAGTCATTTGCGCAGCGCCTGGCTGTTCTTTGTGCAGTGCTTCTGGCTGCTTTAAGTGCTACGGATGTTAACTCGCGGGGGGCTTTCTTGTAGTTCAACAGTGCAATGCGCTTAGCGGCTATGACAGGTTCCAGCTCTTCATTATGAGATTGAAACCAGTCTACATTCCGCTTCACACGTTTGTCATAGGTGGTCAAAGCTGACTCGTAGATGGCGTCTCTGATGTGGGCCCACTTGGTCTCAGCATCCCCTGTGGGAGTGTTTTGAAGGGCTTTTACAAGTGAATTTAGAAATTTTTGTAACAGCTGTGGATAAGAAATTCTGCTAGCGTTGATGCGCAGGTGGCCCTTCTGCTTGGAATGATGCAACTTCTTTGGTCTGAGTCTAACTTTGCTGCACACCAGGGAGTGGTCGGTGTCACAGTCCGCACTGTGGAAGCTGCATGTGATTTGAACACTGTTTAAGGCGGCTCACCTTGTGACAATGAGGTCTAGCTGGTGCCAACGACGTGATCTTGGGTGCCTCCATGAAACCTGGTGACAGGGTTTCGTATGAAAGAACGGGTTGGTGATGCAGAGGTTATGATAGGTACACAACTCAAGCAGTCTCTGTCCATTCTCATTCATCCTTCCAACGCCATAGCGCCCAAGGCAGGAGGGCCAAGAGTCATGGTCGGCCCCAACCCTGGCATTAAAGTCGCCCAGCAGGAATAGGTGTTCGGTGTTGGGGATGCTGCTAATGATATTATGGAGTTCCTCGTAGAACTGGTCTTTAGCTTCAGGTGGGGAGCAGAGTGTTGGAGCATAGATGCTGAGTAGGTGTACTGGACCAGAGGCGGTGAGCAGTCGGATGGACAGTATGCGTTCCCAGCCATTTGAGGGAGGCTCTATCATGCTGAGCAAGGAGTTTCTGATGGCGAAGCCCACTCCATGCTGTCTTGGTTCTTCAGGATCCCTACCCTGCCAGAAGAAGGTGTAGTCTTGCTCTCTTAGAGATCCACTCGCGGGGAGGCGTGTCTCCTGAAGTGCTGCAATGTCTACATTGAGTCTACTGAGCTCGTTGTTAATGATGGCGGTCTTCCAAGAATCGTTGATTTGTGTAAGGTCTTCCGACAGGCCAGGACACATAGTTCTGACGTTCCAGCTTGCAAAGCGAAGCGCTGGTACCTTCTTTCCTTTTTACATGTTGTTTGGTGCGGTGTTGCAGTCCACCTTTCGGGCAATGACCCTGAGCTTCAAGCACCCATTGAAGCAGGTGGACTGTGGCGGGACAGAACCTTATTGACCGGGGGCTGCCCGGTTTGAGGCGGGCGGTAGCTGTCCAGTGAGGCGTGATGACCTCTCCCACCGACAAAGGCAACCCGTGGCGCCCTAGGTATCTACAATCTAGGGAAGAAGCTGAGCGTGCAGTCAGAACCATTAAAACAATGTTGAAGAAAAACCAAGATTTCTCATCAGTGCTCCTGATCTACAGAATAGTCCATTATAATGCGGATCAGAACCAACCATACTCTTCATGGGAAGAAAACTCCAAAGGCAACTTCTAATTCCACCCAAGAAATTACTTCCAGGGCCTACAAAGCAAGGACCGCCACAGAGTCCAAGACAAGGAAAAATCTTATCGAAAAAACAAGTTCATAATTGGAACTGGAAATACAGTACCAGAATCCTACCGAAATATGGGAACGGGACCAAAACAGAGAAGGAGCAGTTCTACCGAGAGAGGAGAATCAACAGCCATCTTATTAACCAGGAACTCTAGAAGTTATTTGAAGAAGATATAGAAGGAATCTTATTCCTTTCCATCAAACATGTCAATCAGTCACACATTTGGACGAAACAAACATTGAACGGGAAATTCAGAAAGCACCAGATACTACAAACCTCAATGAAGGCCGTCCAAGTCAAGACACAAGAGATTAGAGAAAGATGACCAATCTTCAACATCTGATAACAAGAAGATCAGGGAGACTTGTGAAACCTCCTGACAGATTGAATCTATGAAGTCAGAGACTTGGGAGTGATGCAGTCGTATGTAAATAAAAAGTGAATGTAAATATATATTTGGATAAAGATTTGGGACAGATGTAGGAGAAGGGTTGCAAGGGTTACTCTGAAGAGAATGTAAAGAATACATATTCACCCCCCACATGCAGTGGTGGAGGCAGAAACCCTCAATTCATTTAAAAGGTACCTAGACATGCACCAGAAGGTCTGTAACCTCCAAGGCTACGGACCAAGTGCTGGAAGGTGGGATTAGATTGGGCAGCTAGTTTTTTCGGCCAGCACGGACACGATGGGCTGTTTGGCCTCCTTCTGTGCCATAATTTTTCTATAGTTCTATTCCTGGACATACTCACCCCCCACAGTCTGAGACATTCCTTACGGATATCAGCCTGGCACGTCTCATTCAGGTTCCTGAAGTGAAAAACTCAGACTTAGGCACAAGCAGAATGTTCGGGAATCTCTGAGTTTACACAGACAAACTGGCACTGTCACCATTAACCGGTAACCACCCCCGACACCGTGACCGTTAACTGGCTAATTATTCCCAACACATGTCCATTAACCGGTAACCACCCCCGACACGGTGACCATTAACTGGATAATTATTCCCAACACATGTCCAGTAACCGGTAACCACCCTGACACCGTGAACATAAACCAGCTAATTACTCCCAACACATGTCCATTAACCGGTAACCACCACCGACACCGCGACCATTAACCGGCTAATTATTCCCAACACATGTCCATTAACCGGTAACCACCCGCGACACCGTGACCATTAACCGGATAATTATTCCCAACACATATCCATTAACCCGTAATCACCCCCGACACCGTGACCATTAACTGAATAATTATTCCCAACACATGTCCATTAACCGGTAACCACCACCGACACCGTGACCATTAACCGGCTAATTACTCCCAACACATGTCCATTAACCGGTAACCACCACCGACACCGTGACCATTAACCGGCTAATTATTCCCAACACATGTCCAATAACCGGTAACCACCACCGACACCGCGACCATTAACCAGCTAATTACTTCCAACACATGTCCAATAACCGGTAACCACCCCCGACACAGTGACCGTTAACTGGATAATTATTCCTAACACATGTCCAATAACCGGTAACCACCACCGACACCGCGACCATTAACCGGTTACCACCCCCGACACCGTGACCATTAACCGGCTAATTACTTCCAACACATGTCCAATAACCAGTAACCACCCCTGACACAGTGACCGTTAACTGGCTAATTATTCCCAACACATGTCCAATAACCGGTAACCACCACCGACACCGCGACCAATAACCGGTTAATCACTCCCAACACCATGTCCACTAACAAGTAGTTGCCCCCGACACCACAACTATTAACCGGCTAATTGCCCCCGACACCGTGACCGTTAAATGGCTAATTGCCCCCGACACCGTGACCATTAACCGGCTAATTACCCCCCCAGCACCGTGACCATTAACCGGCTAATTACTCCCGACACCGTGACCATTACCCGGTAATTACCCCTGACACCGTGACCGTTAACTGGCTAATTACTCCCGACACCCTGACCATTTCCCGGTAATTACCCCCGACACCGTGACCATTAACCGGCTAATTAGTCCCGACACCGTGACCATTACCCGGTAATTACCCCCGATACCATGACCGTTAACTGGCTAATTACTCCCGACACCGTGACCATTAACTGGCTAATTACCCCCAACACCATGACCATTACCCGGTAATTGCCCCCGACACCGTGACCATTAACTGGCTAATAACCCCCGACACCGTGACCATTAACTGGCTATTTACCCCCGACACCATGACCATTACCAGGTAATTGCCCCCGACACCGTGACCATTAACTGGCTCATTACCCCCGACACCGTGACCATTACCCGGTAATTGCCCCCGACACCGTGACCATTACCCGGTAATTACCCCCGACACCGTGACCGTTACCCGGTAATTACCCCCGACACCGTGACCGTTACCCGGTAATTACCCCCGACACAGTGACCATTAACTGGCTAATTACACCCAACACCGTGACCATTACCCGGTAATTGCCCCCGACACCGTGACCATTAACCGGCTAATAACCCCCAACACCGTGACCATTAACTGGCTAATTACCCCCGACACCATGACCATTACCCGGTAATTGCCCCCAACACCGTGACCATTAACTGGCTAATTACCCCCGACACCGTGACCATTACCCGGTAATTGCCCCCGACACCGTGACCATTAACCGGCTAATAACCCCCGACACCGTGACCATTAACTGGCTAATTACCCCCGACACCATGACCATTACCAGGTAATTGCCCCCGACACCGTGACCATTAACTGGCTCATTACCCCCGACACCGTGACCATTACCAGGTAATTACCCCCGACACCGTGACCATTACCCGGTAATTGCCCCCGACACCATGACCATTAACTGACTAATTACCCCCGACACCGTGACCGTTACCCGGTAATTACCCCCGACACCGTGACCGTTACCCGGTAATTACCCCCGACACAGTGACCATTAACTGGCTAATTACACCCAACACCGTGACCATTACCCAGTAATTGCCCCGACACCGTGACTGTTGACCGGCTAATTACTACTGACACTGTGACCATTAACCTGGAACCACGACCGACACTGTGACTACTGACCGGCTAATTACCCCCGTCACCGTGACCTTTAAACAGCTTATTGCCCCGACACTGACCATTACCCGGTAATTACCCCACCCCCCAACACCGTGATTATTAACTGGTAAATACCCCTGATACCATGACTATTACCCAGTAATTACCCCCGAAATGACGATTGGCCGGCTTATTGCCCCCGACACCGTGACCCATTAACTGGTAATTACTTCGGTAATTGTTGACGGGTGTTTTAGCGACTGGAGTGCTGTTTCCAGTGGCGTTCCGCAGGGCTCAATACTGGGTTCCCTGCTTTTTCTGATATATATTAACGATTTGGACATAAATGTAGGGGGAATGATCAAGAATATTGCAGACGACACAAAGATTGGCTGTGTGGTAGATAGTGAGGAGGAGAGCTGTAGGCTGCAGGAAGATATTGATGGTCTGGTCAGATGGGCAGAAAAGTTGCAAATGGAATTCAACCTGGAGAAGTGTGAGGTGATGCATTTGGGGAGGTCAAACAAGGCAAAGGAATACACGATTAATGGGAAAATACTGAAGTGTAGAGGAAGTGAGGGACCTTGGAGTGAATGTTCACAGATCCCTGAAGGTAGCAGGACAGCTCGATAAGGTGGTTAAGAAGGCAGATGGAATCCTTTCCTTCATTAACCGAGGTATAGAATACAAGAGCAGTGAGGTTATGCTGGAACTGTATAACTCATTGGTTTGGCCACAACTTGAGTACTGTGTGCAGTTCTGGTCACCTCATTACAGAAAGGATGTAATTGCACTAGAGAGGGTACAGAGGAGATTTACGAGGATGTTGCCAGGACTGGAAAAATGCAGCTATGAGGAAAGATTGGATAGGCTGGGGTTGTTCTCCTTGGAACAGAGAAGGCTGAGGGGAGATCTGATTAAAATGTACAAAATTTTGAGGGGCCTGGATAGAGTGGAGGTGAAGGGTCAATTCACCTTAGCAGAGAGGTCAGGGACGAGGGGGTATAGATTTAAAGTGATTGGTAGAAAAACAAGAGGGGAGATGAGGAAAAACCTTTTCACCCAGAGGGCGGTGATGGTCTGGAACTCACTGCCTGAAAGGGTAGTTGAGGCAGAAACCCTCAACTCATTCAAAAGGAGTCTGGATATGAACCTCAAGTGCTGTAATCTGCAGGGCTACGGACCAAATGCTGGAAGTGGGATTAGAATAGTGGATTGTTTTTCAGCCAGCACAGACACGATGGGCCAAGTGGCCTCTTTCTGTGCCTTAAACTTTCTATGATTCTATGTGATCTGATTGAAACAGATAAGGTTATGAGGGGATCAAATAGTTTGGATACTGAGAGGATATTTCCTCTTGTGGGGAACTCTCCAACTAGGGGACACAGTTTCAGAATACGGGGTCTCCCATTTAAAATGGAGATGAGGAGGAATTTCTTCTCTCAGAGGGAAGTTAATCTTTGGAATTCTCTTCCCCAGAGAACAGTGAGGCTGGGTCACTGAATATATTCAAGGCTGAGTTAGACAGAGTTTTGATCTACAAGGAAGTGAAGGGTTCTGGGGGACAGACAGGAAAGGAGAGTTGAAGCCACAATCAGATCAGCCATGATTTTGTCGAATGGTGGAGCAGGCTTGAGGGGCCGAATGGCCTACTCCTGCTCCTAATTCATATGTTCAGATGGGGCATGTGCCAGAATTGGGAGAGCTGTCCCACAAACTGGTCAAGCAACAGCATCCTCTGTACCAAGAATGAGGATCCTGAAGGATTTGTTGCCGACTCTGTGCCAATGTAAGGGATATCTCACAGAGGCTGGAAAGAAACTTGGAAAAGGAAGGGTAAATGCAGTTGTTGTGGTCCACGTTGGAACAAACGACATAGGTAGGAACAGCAAGGAGGTCCTGTTGAAAGAGTATTAGGAGTTAGGCTCGTAACTCAAGGCCATAAAAAAGCAAACCAAGCACTCGGCTTTATTTCGAGAGGGATAGAATTGAAAAATATGGAAGTTATTGTAAAGCTGTATCGGACCTTGGTTAGAGCACACTTAGACTATTGGGTGCAGTTCTGGTCACCATGTTATAAAAATGATATAGAGGCACTGGAAAGGGTGCAGAGAAGGTTCACAAGGATGATACCAGAAATACATGGATAGACATATCAGGAAAGGATGACCAGGCTGATTCTCTTTTCTCCAAGGCTGAGGGAATTCGAACAGAGGTTTTATAAAATGAAGACAAGTTTTCTTAGAGTGGATACAGAGAGAATGTTTCCACTTGTGGGGAACAGTGAAACTAGAGATCATCAAAATACGACAGTCACCAAGAAATCCAATGGGGAATTCAGAAACTTCTGTACCCAGAGAGTGGTGAGAATGTGGAACTCAGTACCACGGGGAGTGATTGAGACAAGTCGTATAGATTTATTTAAGGGGAAGTTAGATAACCATATGAGGGAGAAGGGAATAGAGGGTTATGATAATAGATTTAGATGAGGAAGGATGGGAGGAGGTTAAAGTGGAGCAGAAACGCCAGCAGGGAATGGTTGGGCCGAATGGCCTGTTTCTGTGTCTTGTATCCTACATAATCCTTGGTAATTTATTTTTATTTATTTATTTAGACATACAGCACTGAAACAGGCCCTTTGGCCCACCGAGTCTGTGCCGCCCATCAACCACCCATTTATACTAATCCTACACTAATCCCATATTCCTACCACATCCCCACCTGTCCCTATATTCTCCTACCACCTACCTATACCAGGGATAATTTACCTATCAACCTGCAAGTCTTTTGGTGGTGGGAGGAAACCGGAGCACCCGGAGGAAACCCACGCGGTCACAGGGAGAACTTGCAAACTCCACACAGGCAGTACACAGAATTGAACCCGGGTCGCTGGAGCTGTGAGGCTGCGGTGCTAACCACTGTACCGCCCAAATGTATCGAAAAATATGAGATGCCAGCCTGGTGAAGCTACAACACAGGACAAGACTCTCAGAATGTTTGCAGCACAGGAGGAGGCCATTCAGCCCACCTTCTCTGTGCTAGCTCTCTGCAATAGAAACTCAGCTCGACCCACTCTCCCAACCTTACCCCACAGCCTTTCAAATTTCATCTAGTCACAAAATTGTCCAATTCCTGCTTGGAAGTCACAACTAAATCTTCCTCCATCACACTTCAAATGCATGCTGAACAGCATACTATAAACAGAGCGAAGATCTGACAACCAATGGGTCAGATCAAAGTTCAGCTGTCCAACCACATTCAGACGTGACACCTTCTGACACTGTGACAAGTAACCAAGATATCAGCCAGGGTTCCTGCTCCTGATCACTGTCCAGTGACCCCTGGGTTAGAGAGAGAGGGGAAATCAGCCAGGGTTCCTGCTCCTGATCACTGTCCAGTGACCCCTGGGTTAGAGAGAGAGGGGAAATCAGCCAGGGTTCCTGCTCCTGATCACTGTCCAGTGACCCCTGGGTTAGAGAGAGAGGGGAAATCAGCCAGGGTTCCTGCTCCTGATCACTGTCCAGTGACCCCTGGGTTAGAGAGAGAGGGGAAATCAGCCAGGGTTCCTGCTCCTGATCACTGTCCAGTGACCCCTGGGTTAGAGAGAGAGGGGGAAATCAGCCAGGGTTCCTGCTCCTGATCACTGTCCAGTGACCCCTGGGTTAGAGAGAGAGGGGGAAATCAGCCAGGGTTCCTGCTCCTGATCACTGTCCAGTGACCCCTGGGTTAGAGAGAGAGGGGGAAATCAGCCAGGGTTCCTGCTCCTGATCACTGTCCAGTGACCCCTGGGTTAGAGAGAGAGGGGAAATCAGCCAGGGTTCCTGCTCCTGATCACTGTCCAGTTACCCCTGGGTTAGAGAGAGAGAGAGAGGAAATCAGCCAGGGTTCCTGCTCCTGAGCACTGTCCAGTGACCCCTGGGTTAGAGAGAGAGGGGAAATCAGCCAGGGTTCCTGCTCCTGATCACTGTCCAGTGACCCCTGGGTTAGAGAGAGAGGGGGAAATCAGCCAGGGTTCCTGCTCCTGATCACTGTCCAGTGACCCCTGGGTTAGAGAGAGAGGGGGAAATCAGCCAGGGTTCCTGCTCCTGATCACTGTCCAGTTACCCCTGAGTTCGAGAGAGAGAGAGAGGAAATCAGCCAGGGTTCCTGCTCCTGAGCACTGTCCAGTGACCCCTGGGTTAGAGAGAGAGGGGAAATCAGCCAGGGTTCCTGCTCCTGATCACTGTCCAGTGACCCCTGGGTTAGAGAGAGAGGGGAAATCAGCCAAGGTTCCTGCTCCTGATCACTGTCTAGTGACCCCTGAGTTAGAGAGAGAGGGGAAATCAGCCAATGTTCCTGCTCCTGATCACTGTCCAGTGACCCCTGGGTTAGAGAGAGAGAGAGAGAGGAAATCAGCCAGGGTTCCTGCTCCTGATCACTGTCCAGTGACTCCTGGGTTAGAGAGAGAGAGAGGGGAAATCAGCCAGGGTTCCTGCTCCTGATCACTGTCCAGTTACCCCTGAGTTCGAGAGAGAGAGAGAGGAAATCAGCCAGGGTTCCTGCTCCTGAGCACTGTCCAGTGACCCCTGGGTTAGAGAGAGAGGGGAAATCAGCCAGGGTTCCTGCTCCTGATCACTGTCCAGTGACTCCTGGGTTAGAGAGAGAGGGGAAATCAGCCAGGGTTCCTGCTCCTGATCACTGTCCAGTGACCCCTGGGTTAGAGAGAGAGAGGGGGGAAATCAGCCAGGGTTCCTGCTCCTGATCACTGTCCAGTGACTCCTGGGTTAGAGAGAGAGGGGAAATCAGCCAGGGTTCCTGCTCCTGATCACTGTCCAGTGACCCCTGGGTTAGAGAGAGAGGGGAAATCAGCCAGGGTTCCTGCTCCTGATCACTGTCCAGTGACCCCTGGGTTAGAGAGGGAGGGGAAATCAGCCAGGGTTCCTGCTCCTGATCTCTGTCCAGTGACTCCTGGGTTAGAGAGAGAGGGGAAATCAGCCAGGGTTCCTGCTCCTGATCACTGTCCAGTGACCCCTGGGTTAGAGAGAGAGGGGAAATCAGCCAGGGTTCCTGCTCCTGATCACTGTCCAGTGACCCCTGGGTTAGAGAGGGAGGGGAAATCAGCCAGGGTTCCTGCTCCTGATCTCTGTCGAGTGACCCCTGGTTTAGAGAGAGAGGGGAAATCAGCCAGGGTTCCTGCTCCTGATCACTGTCCAGGAAACTCTACAGTCAAGTGCCTGGATGTTGACTGAATAGAGGATGAGGATGGGGCTCCTTCCCTCAAGTGCCTGAGGTGACTGATGAGTAATGAGGTGTTGGGGCAGGTACCTGAGGGAATGAATCGCCGGAACAAAATAGGGTTCACAGAAGAAGCTGTGCTGAAGGGAGCTGTACAGTGGGTAACAATGGTGTTTGAGGTACTGGCAGAATGTGTGAAACAGAATTTATACTCACTGATCCCGGATGAAAGCGTGGATTTTGGCCAGGGCCTTGATCTGTGCCGCAGCATGGCTGAAAGAGAGATATCAACATATTACTCACAGAGGAGAGAGAGGTGGGCGGAGAGAGAGAGAGAGCGGGGCGGGAGGGGGGGGGGGAAGAGGGGAGAGGGGGAAGAGGGGAGAGGGGGAAGAGGGGAGAGGGGGAAGAGGGGAGAGGGGGAAGAGGGGAGAGGGGGAAGAGGGGAGAGGGGGAAGAGGGGAGAGGGGGAAGAGGGGGAAGAGGGGAGAGGGAGAAGAGGGGAGAGGGGGAAGAGGGGAGAGGGGGAAGAGGGGAGAGGGGGAAGAGGGGAGAGGGGGAAGAGGGGAGAGGGGGAAGAGGGGAGAGGGGGAAGAGGGGAGAGGGGGAAGAGGGGAGAGGGGGAAGAGGGGAGAGGGGGAAGAGGGGAGAGGGGGAAGAGGGGAGAGGGGGAAGAGGGGAGAGGGGGAAGAGGGGAGAGGGGGAAGAGGGAGGGGGGAAGAGGGAGGGGGGAAGAGGGAGGGGGGAAGAGGGAGGGGGGAAGAGGGAGGGGGGGAAGAGGGAGGGGTGGGAAGAGGGAGGGGTGGGAAGAGGGAGGGGGGGGAAGAGGGAGGGGGGGGAAGAGGGAGGGGGGGGAAGAGGGAGGGGGGGGAAGAGGGAGGGGGGGAAGAGGGAGGGGGGGAAGAGGGAGGGGGGGAAGAGGGAGTGGGGGAAGAGGGAGGGGGGGAAGAGGGAGGGGGGGGAAGAGGGAGGGGGGGGAAGAGGGAGGGGGGGAAGAGGGAGGTGGGGATGGGGGAAGGGGCAGGGGGCGAGGGGCGGGGAGAGGGGGAGGGGGGAAGAGGGAGGGGGGAAGAGGGAGGGGGGAAGAGGGAGGGGGGAAGAGGGAAGAGGGGGAAGGGGGAGTGGGGAAGGGGGAGTGGGGAAGGGGGAGTGGGGAAGGGGGAGTGGGGAAGGGGGAGTGGGGAAGGGGGAGTGGGGAAGGGGGGAAGGGGGGAAGGGGAAGGGGGGAAAGGGAAGGGGAGGGGGGAAGGGGGGAAAGGGAAGGGGAGGGGGGAAGGGGAGGGGGGAAGGGGAGGGGGGAAGGGGAGGGGGGAAGGGGAGGGGGGAAGGGGAGGGGGGAAGGGGTGGGGGGAAGGGGTGGGGGGAAGGGGTGGGGGGAAGGGGTGGGGGGAAGGGGTGGGGGGAAGGGGTGGGGGGAAGGGGTGGGGGGAAGGGGTGGGGGGAAGGGGTGGGGGGAAGGGGTGGGGGGAAGAGGAGGGGGGAAGGGGAGGGGGGAGTGGGAAGGGGAGGGGGAAGTGGGAAGGGGAGGGGGAAGTGGGAAGGGGGAAGTGGGAAGGGGAGGGGGAAGTTGTGGGAAGGGGAGGGGGGAGGGGAGGGGGGAAGGGGAAGGGGGGAAGGGGAAGGGGGGAAGGGGAAGGGGGGAAAGGGAAGGGGGGAAAGGGAAGGGGAGGGGGGAAGGGGAGGGGGGAAGGGGAGGGGGGAAGGGGAGGGGGGAAGGGGAGGGGGGTAGGGGTTGGGGGGAAGGGGTTGGGGGGAAGGGGTGGGGGGGAAGGGGAGGGGGGGAAGGGGAGGGGGGAAGGGGTGGGGGGAAGGGGTGGGGGGAAGGGGTGGGGGGAAGGGGTGGGGGGAAGGGGTGGGGGGAAGGGGTGGGGGGAAGGGGTGGGGGGAAGGGGTGGGGGGAAGGGGTGGGGGGAAGAGGAGGGGGGAAGAGGAGGGGGGAAGAGGAGGGGGGAAGAGGAGGGGGGAAGAGGAGGGGGGGGAAGAGGAGGGGGGAAGAGGAGGGGGGAAGAGGAGGGGGGAAGAGGAGGGGGGAAGAGGAGGGGGGGAAGGGGAGGGGGGAGTGGGAAGTGGGAAGGGGAGGGGGAAGTGGGAAGGGGAGGGGGGAGGGAGGGGGGAAGGGGAAGGGGGAAGGGGAAGGGGGAAGGGGAGGGGGAAGGGAGGAGGGAGGTGGGGGAAGGGGGAGGGGGATGGGGGAAGGGGCAGGGGGCGAGGGGCGGGGAGAGGGGGAGGGGGGTGAAGGGGGAGGGGGGTGAAGGGGGAGGGGGGTGAAGGGGGAGGGGGGTGAAGGGGGAGGGGGGTGAAGGGGGAGGGGGGTGAAGGGGGAGGGGGGTGAAGGGGGAGGGGGGTGAAGGGGGAGGGGGGTGAAGGGGGAGGGGGGTGAAGGGGGAGGGGGGTAAGGGGGAGGGGGGTAAGGGGGAGGGGGGTAAGGGGGAGGGGGGAAAGGGGGAGGGGGGTAAGGGGGAGGGGGGAAAGGGGGAGGGGGGTAAGGGGGAGGGGGGAAAGGGGGAGGGGGGTAAGGGGGAGGGGGGTAAGGGGGAGGGGGGTAAGGGGGAGGGGGGAAAGGGGGAGGGGGGAAAGGGGGAGGGGGGAAAGGGGGAGGGGGGAAAGGGGGAGGGGGGAAGGGGGAGGGGGGAAAGGGGGAGGGGGGAAAGGGGGAGGGGGTAAAGGGGGAGGGGGTAAAGGGGGAGGGGGTAAAGGGGGAGGGGGTAAGGGGGAGGGGGTAAGGGGGAGGGGGTAAGGGGGAGGGGGTAAGGGGGAGGGAGGAGGGGGAAGGGGGAGGGGGAAGAGGGAAGGGGGAGGGGGAAGGGGGAGTGGGGAAGGGCTTGTGGGGAAGGGGGAGTGGGGAAGGGGGAGTGGGGAAGGGGGAGTGGGGAAGGGGGAGTGGGGAAGGGGGAGTGGGGAAGGGGGAGTGGTGAAGGGGGAGTGGTGAAGGGGGAGTGGGGAAGGGGGAGTGGGGAAGGGGGAGTGGGGAAGGGGGAGTGGGGAAGGGGGAGTGGGGAAGGGGGAGTGGGGAAGGGGGAGTGGGGAAGGGGGAGTGGGGAAGGGGGAGTGGGGAAGGGGGAGTGGGGAAGGGGGAGTGGGGAAGGGGGAGTGGGGAAGGGGGAGTGGGGAGTGGGGAAGGGGGAGTGGGGAAGGGGGAGTGGGGAAGGGGGAGTGGGGAAGGGTAGGGGGAGTGGGGAAGGGTAGGGGGGAGTGGGAAGGGTTGGAAGGGGGAGTGGGGAAGGGTAGGGGGAGTGGGGAAGGGTAGGGGGGAGTGGGGAAGGTAGGGGGGAGCGGGGAAGGGTAGGGGGGAGCGGGGAAGGGTAGGGGGGAGCGGGGAAGGGTAGGGGGAGCGGGGAAGGGTAGGGGGAGCGGGGAAGGGTAGGGGGAGCGGGGAAGGGTAGGGGGGAGCGGGGAAGGGTAGGGGGGAGCGGGGAAGGGTAGGGGGGAGCGGGGAAGGGTAGGGGGGAGCGGGGGAAGGTAGGGGGGAGTGGGAAGGGTAGGGGGGAGTGGGAAGGGTAGGGGGGAGTGGAAGGGTAGGGGGAGTGGGAAGGGGAGTGGGAGTGGGAAGGGGAGGGGGTGGGAAGTGGGAAGGGGAGGGGGGAGTGGGAAGGGGAGGGGGGAGTGGGAAGGGGAGGGGGGAGAGTGGAAGATGAGGGGGGAGTGGGAAGATGAGGGGGGAGTGGGAAGATGAGGGGGGAGTGGAAGATGAGGGGGGAGTGGGAAGATGAGGGGGGAGTGGGAAGATGAGGGGGGAGTGGGAAGATGAGGGGGGAGTGGGAAGATGAGGGGGAGTGGGAAGATGAGGGGGGAGTGGGAAGATGAGGGGGGAGTGGGAAGATGAGGGGGGAGTGGGAAGATGAGGGGGGAGTGGGAGATGAGGGGGGAGTGGAAGATGAGGGGGGAGAGGGGAAGATGAGGGGGGAGTGGGAAGATGAGGGGGAGTGGGAAGATGAGCGGGGAGTGGGAAGATGAGCGGGGAGTGGAAAGATGAGGGGGGAGTGGGAAGATGAGGGGGGAGTGGAAGATGAGGGGGGAGTGGGAAGATGAGGGGGGAGTGGGAAGATGAGGGGGGAGTGGGAAGATGAGGGGGGAGTGGGAAGATGAGGGGGGAGTGGGAAGATGAGGGGGGAGTGGGAAGATGAGGGGGGAGTGGGAAGATGAGGGGGGAGTGGGAAGATGAGGGGGAGTGGGAAGATGAGGGGGGAGTGGGAAGCTGAGGGGGGAGTGGGAAGATGAGGGGGAGTGGGAAGATGAGGGGGAGTGGGAAGATGAGGGGGGGAGTGGGAAGATGAGGGGGGAGTGGGAAGATGAGGGGGAGTGGGAAGATGAGGGGGGAGTGGGAAGATGAGGGGGGAGTGGGAAGATGAGGGGGGAGTGGGAAGATGAGGGGGGAGTGGAAGATGAGGGGGGAGTGGGAAGATGAGGGGGGAGTGGGAAGGGGAGGGGGGAGTGGGAAGGGGAAGGGGGGAGTGGGAAGGGGAGGGGGGAGTGGGGAGTGGGAAGGGGAGGGAGGGGGGAGGGTAGGGGGAAGGGGAAGGGGAAGGGGAGGGGGGAAGGGGAGGGGGGAAGGGAGGGGGGAAGGGGAGGGGGGAGGGGAGGGGGGAGGGGAGGGGGGAAGGGGGGAAGGGAGGAGGGAGGTGGGGGAAGGGGGAGGTGGGATGGGGAAGGGGCAAGGGGTGGGGGGGAAGGGGCAAGGGGTGGGGGGGGGAAGAGGGTGGGGGGGGAAGAGGGAGGGGGGGAAGAGGGAGGGGGGGAAGAGGGAGGGGGGGGAGAAGGGGGGGGAGAAGAGGGGGGGGAGAAGAGGGGGGGGGGAAGAGGGAGGGGGGAAGATGGAGGGGGGGAAGATGGAGGGGGGGGAAGATGGAGGGGGGGAAGATGGAGGGGGGGGAAGATGGAGGGTGGGGGAGATGGAGGGGGGGGAGATGGAGGGGGGGGAGATGGAGGGGGGGGAGATGGAGGGGGGGGAGATGGAGGGGGGGGAAGATGGAGGGGGGGAAGATGGAGGGGGGGAAGATGGAGGGGGGGGAAGATGGAGGGGGGGGAAGATGGAGGGGGGGAAGATGGAGGGGGGAAGGGGGAGGGGAGGGGGAAGGGGAAGGGGGAGGGGGAAGGGGGAGGGGGAGGGGAAGGGGAGGGGGAAGGGGAGGGGGAAGGGGGAGGGGGGAAGGGGGAGGGGGAAGGGGAGGGGGGAAGGGGGAGGGGGGAAGAGGGAGAGGGGGAAGAGGGGAGAGGGGGAAGAGGGGAGAGGGGGAAGAGGGGAGAGGGGGAAGAGGGGAGAGGGGGAAGAGGGGAGAGGGGGAAGAGGGGAGAGGGGGAAGAGGGGAGAGGGGGGAAGAGGGGAGAGGGGGAAGAGGGGAGAGGGGGAAGAGGGGAGAGGGGGAAGAGGGGAGAGGGGGAAGAGGGGAGAGGGGGAAGAGGGGAGGGGGGAAGAGGGAGGGGGGAAGAGGGAGGGGGGAAGAGGGAGGGGGAAGAGGGAGGGGGGAAGAGGAGGGGGGGAAGAGGGAGGGGTGGGAAGAGGGAGGGGTGGGAAGAGGGAGGGGGGGGGAAGAGGGAGGGGGGGGAAGAGGGAGGGGGGGGAGAGGGAGGGGGGGGAAGAGGGAGGGGGGAAGAGGGAGGGGGGGAAGAGGGAGGGGGGAAGAGGGAGTGGGGGAAGAGGGAGGGGGGGAAGAGGGAGGGGGGGGAAGAGGGAGGGGGGGAAGAGGGAGGGGGGAAAGAGGGAGGTGGGGATGGGGAAGGGGCAGGGGGCGAGGGGCGGGGAGAGGGGGAGGGGGAAGAGGGAGGGGGGAAGAGGGAGGGGGGAAGAGGGAGGGGGGAAGAGGGAAGAGGGGGAAGGGGGAGTGGGGAAGGGGGAGTGGGGAAGGGGGAGTGGGAAGGGGAGTGGGGAAGGGGGAGTGGGGAAGGGGGAGTGGGGAAGGGGGGAAGGGGGGAAGGGGAAGGGGGGAAAGGGAAGGGGAGGGGGAAGGGGGGAAAGGGAAGGGAGGGGGGAAGGGGAGGGGGGAAGGGGAGGGGGGAAGGGGAGGGGGAAGGGGAGGGGGGAAGGGGTGGGGGAAGGGGTGGGGGGAAGGGGTGGGGGGAAGGGGTGGGGGGAAGGGGTGGGGGGAAGGGGTGGGGGGAAGGGGTGGGGGGAAGGGGTGGGGGGAAAGGGGTGGGGGGAAGAGGAGGGGGGAAGGGGAGGGGGGAGTGGGAAGGGGAGGGGAAGTGGGAAGGGGAGGGGGAAGTGGGAAGGGGAGGGGAAGTGGGAAGGGGAGGGGGAGGGGAGGGGGGAAGGGGAAGGGGGAAGGGGAAGGGGGGAAGGGGAAGGGGGGAAAGGGAAGGGGGGAAAGGGAAGGGGAGGGGGGAAGGGTGAGGGGGGAAGGGGAGGGGGGAAGGGGAGGGGGAAGGGGAGGGGGGTAGGGGTTGGGGGGAAGGGGTTGGGGGGAAGGGGTGGGGGGAAGGGGGGGGGGGAAGGGGAGGGGGAAGGGGTGGGGGAAGGGGTGGGGGAAGGGGTGGGGGGAAGGGGTGGGGGGAAGGGGTGGGGAAGGGGTGGGGGGAAGGGGGTGGGGGGAAGGGGTGGGGGGAAGGGGTGGGGGGAAGGGGTGGGGGGAAGAGGAGGGGGAAGAGGAGGGGGAAGAGGAGGGGGGAAGAGGAGGGGGGAAGAGGAGGGGGGGGAAGAGGAGGGGGGAAGAGGAGGGGGAAGAGGAGGGGGGAAGAGGAGGGGGGAAGAGGAGGGGGGAAGGGGAGGGGGGAGTGGGAAGTGGGAAGGGAGGGGGAAGTGGGAAGGGGAGGGGGGAGGGAGGGGGGAAGGGGAAGGGGAAGGGGAAGGGGGAAGGGGAGGGGAAGGGAGGAGGGAGGTGGGGGAAGGGGGAGGGGGGATGGGGGAAGGGCAGGGGGCGAGGGGCGGGGAGAGGGGGAGGGGGGGTGAAGGGGGAGGGGGGTGAAGGGGAGGGGGGTGAAGGGGAGGGGGGTGAAGGGGGAGGGGGTGAAGGGGGAGGGGGGTGAAGGGGGAGGGGGGTGAA
The DNA here is from genome assembly GCF_036365525.1 of Heterodontus francisci. Classification (NCBI taxonomy): domain Eukaryota; kingdom Metazoa; phylum Chordata; class Chondrichthyes; order Heterodontiformes; family Heterodontidae; genus Heterodontus; species Heterodontus francisci. The sequence continues at coordinate 266,788 of NW_027142184.1, read as the reverse complement.
GGGGGAGGGGGGTGAAGGGGGAGGGGGGTGAAGGGGGAGGGGGGTGAAGGGGGAGGGGGGTGAAGGGGGAGGGGGGTAAGGGGGGGTAAGGGGGAGGGGGGAAAGGGGGAGGGGGGTAAGGGGGAGGGGGGAAAGGGGGAGGGGGGTAAGGGGGAGGGGGGAAAGGGGGAGGGGGGTAAGGGGGAGGGGGGTAAGGGGGAGGGGGGAAAGGGGGAGGGGGGAAAGGGGGAGGGGGGAAAGGGGGAGGGGGGAAAGGGGGAGGGGGGAAAGGGGGAGGGGGGAAAGGGGGAGGGGGGAAAGGGGGAGGGGGGTAAAGGGGGAGGGGGTAAAGGGGGAGGGGGTAAGGGGGAGGGGGTAAGGGGGAGGGGGTAAGGGGGAGGGAGGAGGGGGAAGGGGGAGGGGGAAGAGGGAAGGGGGAGGGGGAAGGGGGAGTGGGGAAGGGCTTGTGGGGAAGGGGGAGTGGGGAAGGGGGAGTGGGGAAGGGGGAGTGGGGAAGGGGGAGTGGGGAAGGGGGAGTGGGGAAGGGGGAGTGGTGAAGGGGGAGTGGTGAAGGGGGAGTGGGGAAGGGGGAGTGGGGAAGGGGGAGTGGGGAAGGGGGAGTGGGGAAGGGGGAGTGGGGAAGGGGGAGTGGGGAAGGGGGAGTGGGGAAGGGGGAGTGGGGAAGGGGGAGTGGGGAAGGGGGAGTGGGGAAGGGGGAGTGGGGAAGGGGGAGTGGGGAAGGGGGAGTGGGGAAGGGGGAGTGGGGAGTGGGGAAGGGGAGTGGGGAAGGGGGAGTGGGGAAGGGGGAGTGGGGAAGGGTAGGGGGGAGTGGGGAAGGGTAGGGGGGAGTGGGGAAGGGTAGGGGGGAGCGGGGAAGGGTAGGGGGGAGCGGGGAAGGGTAGGGGGGAGCGGGGAAGGGTAGGGGGGAGCGGGGAAGGGTAGGGGGGAGCGGGGAAGGGTAGGGGGGAGCGGGGAAGGGTAGGGGGGAGCGGGGAAGGGTAGGGGGGAGCGGGGAAGGGTAGGGGGGAGCGGGGAAGGGTAGGGGGGAGCGGGGAAGGGTAGGGGGGAGCGGGGAAGGGTAGGGGGGAGCGGGGAAGGGTAGGGGGGAGTGGGAAGGGTAGGGGGGAGTGGGAAGGGTAGGGGGGAGTGGGAAGGGGAGTGGGAGTGGGAAGGGGAGGGGGAGTGGGAAGGGGAGGGGGGAGTGGGAAGGGGAGGGGGGAGTGGGAAGGGGAGGGGGGAGTGGGAAGGGGAGGGGGGAGTGGGAAGATGAGGGGGGAGTGGGAAGATGAGGGGGGAGTGGGAAGATGAGGGGGGAGTGGGAAGATGAGGGGGGAGTGGGAAGATGAGGGGGGAGTGGGAAGATGAGGGGGGAGTGGGAAGATGAGGGGGGAGTGGGAAGATGAGGGGGGAGTGGGAAGATGAGGGGGGAGTGGGAAGATGAGGGGGGAGTGGGAAGATGAGGGGGGAGTGGGAAGATGAGGGGGGAGTGGGAAGATGAGGGGGGAGTGGGAAGATGAGGGGGGAGTGGGAAGATGAGGGGGGAGTGGGAAGATGAGCGGGGAGTGGGAAGATGAGCGGGGAGTGGGAAGATGAGGGGGGAGTGGGAAGATGAGGGGGGAGTGGGAAGATGAGGGGGGAGTGGGAAGATGAGGGGGGAGTGGGAAGATGAGGGGGGAGTGGGAAGATGAGGGGGGAGTGGGAAGATGAGGGGGGAGTGGGAAGATGAGGGGGGAGTGGGAAGATGAGGGGGGAGTGGGAAGATGAGGGGGGAGTGGGAAGATGAGGGGGGAGTGGGAAGATGAGGGGGAGTGGGAAGATGAGGGGGGAGTGGGAAGCTGAGGGGGGAGTGGGAAGATGAGGGGGGAGTGGGAAGATGAGGGGGGAGTGGGAAGATGAGGGGGGAGTGGGAAGATGAGGGGGGAGTGGGAAGATGAGGGGGGAGTGGGAAGATGAGGGGGGAGTGGGAAGATGAGGGGGGAGTGGGAAGATGAGGGGGGAGTGGGAAGATGAGGGGGGAGTGGGAAGATGAGGGGGGAGTGGGAAGATGAGGGGGGAGTGGGAAGGGGAGGGGGGAGTGGGAAGGGGAGGGGGGAGTGGGAAGGGGAGGGGGGAGTGGGAAGGGGAGGGGGGAGTGGGGAGTGGGAAGGGGAGGGGAGGGGGGAGGGTAGGGGGGAAGGGGAAGGGGGAAGGGGAGGGGGGAAGGGGAGGGGGGAAGGGGAGGGGGGAAGGGGAGGGGGGAGGGGGAGGGGGGAGGGGGAGGGGGGAAGGGGAGGGGGGGAAGGGGAGGGGGGAAGGGAGGAGGGAGGTGGGGGGAAGGGGGAGGTGGGATGGGGAAGGGGCAAGGGGTGGGGGGGGAAGGGGCAAGGGGTGGGGGGGGAAGAGGGTGGGGGGGGAAGAGGGAGGGGGGGAAGAGGGAGGGGGGGAAGAGGGAGGGGGGGAGAAGGGGGGGGAGAAGAGGGGGGGGAGAAGGGGGGGGGGGGAAGAGGGAGGGGGGGAAGATGGAGGGGGGGAAGATGGAGGGGGGGGAAGATGGAGGGGGGGGAAGATGGAGGGGGGGGGAGATGGAGGGGGGGGGAGATGGAGGGGGGGGGAGATGGAGGGGGGGGAGATGGAGGGGGGGGAGATGGAGGGGGGGGAAGATGGAGGGGGGGGAAGATGGAGGGGGGGGAAGATGGAGGGGGGGGAAGATGGAGGGGGGGGAAGATGGAGGGGGGGGAAGATGGAGGGGGGGAAGAGGGACGGGGGAAGGGGGAGGGGAGGGGGGAAGGGGAAGGGGGAGGGGGAAGGGGGAGGGGGAGGGGGAAGGGGAGGGGGAAGGGGGAGGGGGGAAGGGGGAGGGGGGAAGGGGGAGGGGGGAAGGGGGAGGGGGGAAGGGGGAGGGGGGAAGGGGGAGGGGGGAGGGGGAGGGGGGAGGGGGAAGGGGGAGGGGGAAGGGGGAGGGGGGAGGGGGGAAGGGGGAGGGGGGAAGGGGGAAGCGGGAGGGGGAAAGGGGGAGGGGGAAAGGGGGAGGGGGAAAGGGGGAGGGGGAAAGGGGGAGGGGGAAAGGGGGAGGGGGAAAGGGGGAGGGGGAAAGGGGGAGGGGGAAAGGGGGAGGGGGAAAGGGGGAGGGGGAAAGGGGGAGGGGGAGGGGGGAAGGGGGAGGGGGGAAGGGGGAGGGGGGAAGAGGGAGGGGGGAAGAGGGAGGGGGGAAGAGGGATGGGGGAAGAGGGATGGGGGAAGAGGGATGGGGGAAGAGGGATGGGGGAAGAGGGATGGGGGAAGAGGGATGGGGGAAGAGGGATGGGGGAAGAGGGATGGGGGAAGAGGGATGGGGGAAGAGGGATGGGGGAAGAGGGATGGGGGAAGAGGGATGGGGGAAGAGGGATGGGGGAAGAGGGATGGGGAAGAGGGATGGGGGAAGAGGGATGGGGGAAGAGGGATGGGGGAAGAGGGATGGGGAGGGGGGAAGGGGAGGGGGGAAGGGGAGGGGGGAAGGGGAGGGGGGAGGGGGGAAGGGGAGGGGGGAAGGGGAGGGGGGAAGGGGAGGGGGGAAGGGGAGGGGGGAAGGGGAGGGGGGAGGGGAGGGGGGAGGGGAGGGGGGAAGGGGAGGGGGGAGGGGGGAGGGGAGGGGGGAAGGGGGAAGGGGGAGGGGGGAAGGGGGAGGGGGGAAGGGGGAGGGGGGAAGGGGGAAGGGGGAGGGGGGAAGGGGGAAGCGGGAGGGGGGAAGGGGGAAGCGGGAGGGGGGAAGGGGGAAGCGGGAGGGGGGAAGGGGGAAGGGGAGGGGGGAGGGGGGAAGGGGAGGGGGGAAGGGGAGAGGGGAAGGGGAGAGGGGAAGGGGAGGGGGGAGGGGGGAAGGGGGAGGGGGGAAGGGGGAGGGGGGAAGGGGGAAGGGGGAAGGGGGAGGGGGGAAGGGGGAGGGGGGAAGGGGGAGGGGGGAAGGGGGAGGGGAGGGGGGAGGGGGGAAGGGGAGGGGGGAGGGGGGAAGGGGAGGGGGGAAGGGGAGAGGGGAAGGGGAGAGGGGAAGGGGAGGGGGGAAGGGGGAAGGGGGAGGGGGGAAGGGGGAGGGGGGAAGGGGGAGGGGGGAAGGGGGAGGGGGGAAGGGGGAAGGGGGAAGGGGGAAGGGGGAAGGGGGAAGGGGGAGGGGGGAAGGGGGAGGGGGGAAGGGGGAGGGGGGAAGGGGGAGGGGGGAAGGGGGAAGGGGGAGGGGGGAAGGGGGAGGGGGGAAGGGGGAGGGGGGAAGGGGGAGGGGGAAGGGGGAGGGGAGGGGGGAGGGGGGAAGGGGAGGGGGGAATGGGAGGGGGGAATGGGAGGTGGGAAGGGGGAAGGGGGAGGGGGGAAGGGGGAGGGGGGAAGGGGGAGGGGGGAAGGGGGAAGCGGGAGGGGGGAAGGGGGAAGCGGGAGGGGGGAAGGGGGAAGGGGAAGGGGGAAGCGGGAGGGGGGGAAGGGGGAGGGGGAAGAGGGATGGGGGAAGAGGGATGGGGGAAGAGGGATGGGGGAAGAGGGATGGGGGAAGAGGGATGGGGGAAGAGGGATGGGGGAAGAGGGATGGGGGAAGAGGGATGGGGGAAGAGGGATGGGGGAAGAGGGATGGGGGAAGAGGGATGGGGAAGAGGGATGGGGAGGGGGGAAGGGGAAGAGGGATGGGGAGGGGGGAAGGGGAGGGGGGAAGGGGAGGGGGGAAGGGGAGGGGGGAAGGGGAGGGGGGAAGGGGAGGGGGGAGTGGGATTGGGGGAGGCGGGAGAGGGGGGTGGGGAAGGGGGGAATGGGGGAGGGGGGGGGTAGTGGGAGTGGGGGGAGGGGTGGATGGGTGGGGAGGGAGAGGGCGGCCAAAGGCAGCCGGAGGAACTGACCGTTCATTGGATTGCACCATGAAGTTGTAGAAGCCACTGTCCAATTTGATGATGTCGAGCGGGACCACACTGCTCACATCCTGCTCACTGTTTCTCAGAAAATTCAGTTTCTGATTGACGGTGAAGAGATAATCCCGCACAGGGTCAGTTTCTGCTTTCAGGCCTCGGCACACAACATACCTGTGACAGTGCATAGCCAGTGAAAAAATGGTCAATACACTGCCCCTTCACCTTGTGACCCCGTACACATTGCCCTTTCACCTCATGACCCCGCAGACACTGCCATTTCAACTCGTCAACTCGCATACGCTGCCCTTTCACCTCGTGAACCCGCAGACATTGCCCTTTCACCTCGTGAACCCGCACACACCTTTTCACCACTTGACCCCACACACACTGCCCTTTCACTTTGTGACCTCGCACACACTGCCCTTTCACCTCATGAACCCGCACACACCTTTTCACCTCTTGACCCCACACATACTGCCCTTTCACTTCGTGACCTCGCACACACTGCCCTTTCACCTCATGAACCCGCACACACCTTTTCACCTCTTGACCCCACACACACTGCCCTTGTACTTTGTGACCTCGCACACACTGCCCATTCACCTCGTGACCCCGCACAAACTACCCTTTTACTTTCATTACCCCAGACATTGCCCTGCAAACCCCCCACTGCCACTTCACCTCCATGATCCCTCACACTTCCTTTGGTTCTTCGCTTAACATCTGAGCCATAACCAATGACGCATGGAGTGAGGAATGAGTTGTCGAAGACTCACCGCTCAGAGTTGGCTGGGCGGCTGGTGACTGGCTTGAACAGGGAGACTCGCTCAAAACAAATGTAGAGCAGATAAATGAGGCCCACGCTGAAGGGCGTGAAGAGGTCAAAGGTCTTACAAATAAAATGGCCACCTGCAAGTAAAAAGTAGAAGGTCGAAATGAAGGCCCAGAAAAGGAGCACACCTCACAAAGGGCGGAGACATGACAGGGCGAACAGCCAGGCCAGGAAGAGGGGCGCCAGGCGAGGGATATGCGCCTGACGGATGGGTGGGGGGGGGGGGGGGAGGGGGCTCCGCCTCACGAGGGGTACGCACCAGACGGAGGTGGGGGGAGGCACCAGGCCGGAGGAACGTGCCAGCCCATGGGGGAGGCGCCAGGCAAGGGGGCGCCGCCAGACAAGGTGTACGCACCAGACCGGGGGGGGGGGGTGGGGGGGGCCAGGCTGGGTGGAAGCAGCAGTCAAGGGGGCGCGCCAGGCAACAGAGGGGCACCAGGCAAGGAGAACACGCACGACAGCCCATGATCTGCTGATCGCACACTGTCATATCTGTCACACTCTACAGATTCTGTCCCCTTACCTGTCCTGATCACACTCAGTCCCATCAGAATCTGACACAGCAAAAGCTGTTTACTGAGAATCTCCTGCAGGTTCTCCTGTCCCTCCACCGAGAAACCCTACATAAAAGGACACATTTACACAGTTATTGGAGTGTAGAGGGAGCTTTACTCTGTATCTAACTCCGTACTGTACCTGTCCTGAGAGTGTTTGATGGGGACATTGTAGAGGGAGCTTGACTCTGTATCTAACCCCCGTACTGTACCTGTCCTGAGAGTGTTTGATGGGGGACAGTGTAGAGGGAGCTTGACTCTGTATCTAACCCCCGTACTGTACCTGTCCTGGGAGTGTTTGATGGGGACAGTGTAGATGGAGCTTTACTCTGTATCTAACCCCCGTACTGTACCTGTCCTGGGAGTGTTTGATGGGGACAGTGTAGAGGGAGCTTTACTCTGTATCTAACCCCGTGCTGTACCTGTCCTGGGAGTGTTTGATGGGGACAGTGTAGAGGGAGTTTTACTCTGTATCTAACTCCATACTGTACCTGTCCTGAGAGTGTTTGATGGGGACATTGTAGAGGGAGTTTTACTCTGTATCTAACTCCATACTGTACCTGTCCTGGGAGTGTTTGATGGGACAGTGTAGAGGGAGCTTTACTCTGAATCTAACCCCCGTTTTTTTTTTTGATGGGACAGTGTCGAGGGAGCTTTACTCTGTATCTAACCCCGTTTTTTTTTTTTTTTTTTTTTCTTTTTTCTTTCTTTTTTTTTTGTAGAGGGAGCTTTACTCTGTATCTAACCCCTGTTTTTTTTTTTTTTTTTTTTTATCGAGGGGGCCTTTATTCCTCAGGCCCCCTTTATACATTTTTTATGTCGAGGGGGCCTTTATTCCTCAGGCCCCCTTTATATACACACTTATATTTTTAAAATAACTTTATTAAAACAGATAAATAAACAAAAAACTCAAATTAAAATGCCATTCTCGGCGTCGACAATGCACTCCAGTCCCTGCGGTGCCCACCGGTCGCGGAAGGCCTCAAGCGTACCGGCGGACACCGCATGCTCCTTTTCCAGGGACACCCGGGCGCGAACGTAACCGCGGAAGAGGGGCAGGCAATCGGGGAGGACGGACCCCCCAACGGCCCGCAACCTGGACCTGTGAATTGCCACCTTGGCCAGGCCCAGGAGCAGACCGACGAGGAGATCCTCCTCCCGGCCCAAGCCCCTCCGCACCGGGTGCCCAAAGATCAGGAGCGTGGGACTGAAGTGCAGCCAGAATTTGAGGAGCAGCCCCTTCAGATACTCAAATAGGGGCTGCAACCTCGCACACTCCGTATAAATGTGGAACACGGACTCGTCCAGGCCGCAGAAAGTACAGGTGGCCTGGGAGTCCGTGAACCTACTTAAAAGCCTATTGCACGGGACTGCTCTGTGCAGCACCCTCCACCCCAGGTCCCCGATGTAAAGGGGGAAGACTCCCGCGTAGAGAGACCTCCATCGGGGTTTCCCCTCGCCACCAGATGGCAACGCGGACCGCCAGGGCGTGTCCGGCCGGCTGACGAGGGCGAGGAAGTGGAGAGTGTGCAGGAGCAGCCCGTACAGGAAACCCCTCCGCGCCGATTGGAATGGCACGGAGGGCATTTCCGAGAGGCGGCTCGGGTTGTGCGGGACCGGCTCCCGAGGAGGGTTTCGGGGCCTGGGTCCGATGAGCAGTTCCGGCCGAGCGGGGGTCAGCTCGGCCGGGATCGCTCCGCACTCCCGAGCCCCCTCGCCACCCGCAGTGAGGGGCGTCCCGGGGGTTTCGGCTACTCCTCCGCCCGCCGGACCATCCCCGGAGTCGGCCGCCCGGACAGCCGAGGCGCTCTCCTCCGCCGGCGGGGGAGCGCCCTGACTGGAGGCGACCATGTTCCAGACTCGGAAAAGATCCCGGTAAAAGACAGGCAACTCCCTCAGAGAGGCGCGGCTAACGGACTCCACCGGGAGCTGCGTGTCGTCTTGAAGGCAGTGACACTGGCGGAAAAAATACGTCGCCAGCGCACACCATCTGGGAGGACGCTCGACGTACAGGTATCTCTGCAGGGTCCGAAGGCGGAGAGTCGCAGCCTGGGTGCGGACGCACACCAGCGACTGACCGCCCTCCTCGATCGGGAGACTCAGGACCGCGGCAGAGACCCAGTGTTTCCTCTTGCCCCAGAAGAAATCGACGAGTTTCTTCTGGATCTTGGTGGCAAATACAGGGGGCGGGGCCAAAGTGACCAACCGGTACCACAGCATGGAGGCCACCAGTTGGTTTATGACCAACGCTCGGCCCCTGTAGGAAAGCACTCGGAGCAGTCCTGTCCAGCGCCCCAGCCGAGCGGTGACTTTCGCCTCCAACTCCTGCCAGTTTGCCGGCCAGGCTTCCTCAGCGGGGCTAAGGTGGACTCCCAAATAGAGGAGGTGCGTGGTGCTCCACGCAAAAGGTGTCATCTCCTCCGGCAGGGAGTCCACCCGCCACTGACCAACCAGGAGTCCGGAACATTTCTCCCAATTGATCCTCGCGGAGGACGCGGCAGAAAAGGTCTGCTGGCAGTCGCGCATCCTCCGCAAGTCAACGGGATCTGTGATTGCGAGGAGCACGTCGTCGGCGTAAGCCGAGAGGACGACCCGCATGGCCGGCTCGCGCAGAGCCAATCCCGTCAACCTCCTGCGAAGCAGGCACAGGAAGGGCTCCACGCAGATGGTATACAATTGGCCGGACATGGGGCACCCCTGACGCACTCCTCTCCCAAAGCGAAGGGGCGCCGTCAAGGACCCGTTAACTTTGACTAGACACTCTGCGGCAGCGTATAAAAGTCGGACCCGGGCCACGAAATGCGGCCCGAGTCCGAAAGCGCGCAGAGTCCCGAAAAGGTAATCGTGATCCACCCTGTCGAACGCCTTCTCCTGATCGAGGGAGAGAAAGGCGACCGACTGACCAGTCCTCTGGGAAAGATGGATCAGGTCCCGGACCAGGTGGATGTTGTCCTGGATGGACCGGCCCGGGACCGTGTAGGACTGGTCGGGGTGGATCATGTGGGCCAGCACGGAGCCCAGGCGGGTAGACATAGCCCGGGCAAAGATCTTATAATCCGTGCTGAGGAGGGAGACCGGACGCCAGTTTTTAAGCAGGCGGAGATCGCCCCTCTTCGGCAGCAGGACGATGACCGCCCTGCGCCACGAGAGGGGCATCTCCCCGGTCGCCAGGCTTTCCCCCAGGACCCGCGCGTAATCGTCCCCCAGGACGTCCCAGAACGCCCTGAGGAACTCCACGGTCAACCCATCCAGCCCTGGGGATTTGCCCCTCGAGAGCTGGTGGAGGGCGCCAGTCAGCTCCGCCAACGTGAGCGGAGCCTCCAATCCTTCGGCGCCCTCCGGGCTGACCTGCGGCAGGTCCTCCCACAAAACTCTGCGCGCATCCTCGCTGGACGGATCCGGAGAGAACAACGCACTGTAATACGTCCGGACCAGGAGGCCCATTCCCTCCGGATCCGTGATGGAGGATCCGTCGTCGGCCAGCAGCTCGACGAGCTGCTTACGGACCCCCCGCCATTTTTCCAGCGAGTAGAAGAAGGGTGAGGCGCGGTCCAAATCTTCCAGGATCTGGATCCGCGACCTCACGTACGCGCCTCGGGACCCTATGAGCTGCAGGTTCCTCAGCGCGCCCTTCTTCTCTTTGTACGCCTGCCACAGGGCCGGGTCCGCGACGGCATGACCGAGGCGGGATTCCAAGTCGAGCACCTCCCTCTCAAGGCGCCCGACCTCGGCTTCCCGCCTCTTGGTCGACCCCTTCGCGTACTCCTGACAGAAGACGCGGATGTGAGTCTTGCCCACATCCCACCATAGCCTCAAGGAGGGGAAGCCCCCCTGCTTCCTTCTCCAGTCGGCCCAGAATCGACAGAACGAGTCCCGAAATCGCACGTCCTCCAGCAGCCGGTTGTTAAAGTGCCAGTACGCGGACCCCGCCCGCGTGCGGAGCGGAGTGAACTCCGCCCACACCAGGCGGTGGTCCGAGCACGGCACCAGCCGCATGGAGGCCGCCGAAACGCGGGAGACGTACGCCTGCGAAATGTAGAGGCGGTCGATTCGCGACCCCCCTCCTCCAGACCTCCACGTGAAGGCGCTGGAGTCGGGATGGAGATTCCGCCAGACGTCCACCAAGTTAAGGGAGCTGATCAGTCCCCTCAACTTCTCCACCGACGCTTGGCCGCGCTGGGGACCGGAGCGATCCCCCACCTCGAGGGTGCAGTTAAAATCCCCCCCGAGGATGATGCACTCGCCGCTATCGATGGAGCTCAAGAGAGCGGACACTTCTTCAAAGAAGCGCGCTTGCAAAGCGCCGGGCCTGGGCGCGTACACGTTCACAAAGTGGAGCGGCACGCTACCCAGGCGAACGGCGAGGTGGAGCAAGCGGCCCGGCACTAGCTCCTTGACCCCCAAGATCTCCGGCTGAAAAGTCGGGGCCAACAAGATCGCCACCCCACTAGAAATAGGGGTGAGGTGACTCATGTAGACCCCACCCTGCCACTCCAGGAGCCAGGTGGCTTCGTCTCCCGGAACGGTGTGGGTTTCCTGCAGAAAGCTCACCGCGTATCTCCCTTCCCTAAGGACTGAGAGATTGTGAAATCTGCGGTGAGCCCCTCTGCTGCCGTTGATGTTGAGGCTGGCTATGGTTATCTTCATGTCAAAGGTACTTAAAACCCGTCACCAACAGCTCACTGTGAGGAGGGAGTGGAAGTGCACCTGGCCCTCCACTCCCCCAGCAACCCATTGAGGAACACATTAAAACGGCGCCTCTCAACCAGTTTCACGTCCGCGCGCTTGCCCGCTATCTTAAGGGCGGCACGGACGGACTGGATGATCAGCGCCAGATTCGACCAACGGTCGAGGGCCAGCTGAACTTTATTGCGGCAACCTCTGCAAGCCGCGAGGAAATCCCGGAGTTCCGCCGTGGGGATGAGAGGAGATTCGGTGGGAGGCACGAGGGACTCCACCACCTCACTGGCGATGGAATCAAGATCATCCTCCGTGCCCCGCACCGAATCCCCATCCTCCTCCGGGTCGTCACCGCCAGCGGCCAACACATCCACCACACACTGTGGGGCGGACGTCCCGGCCGCGCCAGCTGGTCCCGCCTCCGTCACGATCCCACCCCCAGGATCGATGGCGGAGGAGTCCTCTCTGGGTTCTATTGTGAAACTGGAGCCTGTAGGCACCAGCGGTTCAGGACCCCCCTCCACCTCCATCCCCAGGCCAATGACTGGTCCAGGGGAGACAGAAGATCCGGACTCCGGGAAACCAGCCGGAGCCGAGACCGGAGGCGGCGAGAGGAGGCCATCTCCCGCTCCGCCAGCACCCACAGGCCCAGCAGATGGGGCAGCATTCTCAGTTATAACTAGGTCGGGTGTCTCCTGGTTGGTGGTGGACTCCGGCTGGGAGGCCCGACCCTCTGGGGCCTCGCCCTCCCCTTCATTCAGGACACCCGACCCAGTAGCAGTGGCGGAATGGGCGGTTTCCCCAGGCTCCCCCACCACAAGCAGGGCCCCACTTACTCCTTCAGGAGGGGCCTCACGTACCGGGGCCATCCCCTCCCCTCCATCCTGAGGAATAGGGAGCACCTGCCCGGACTTTGCAGCCTTGGTGGTGGCGGTAGGGGGCACCTGAGGACCAGAAACAGGAGGCAGCTCCCCTCCAACAGATGGGCCCTGCACCTCAGGGCCCTGTGTTATTTCTGTGGAGGGGTGCCTTCTCCTCTTTTTCGCACTTGGGCGCGGAGACTCAGAGACCTCCATGTCATCAGAGGCCTCCGCCTCCGCACCCTTTTTTCCTTTTTTAGTCACCCTGGGCCTGAGCCCAGCCCTGGGACAGGTGGACTCCATGGGAATGGGCTTTGGGCTGAGCTCAGGCTCGGGTTGAGTCAAAGTGTCCAGGGGACGCGCCTCACGATGTTTCTTTTTTCCCCGCGTCTTCCTTCCGCTCGGACGGACGCTCCCCTCCCCGCCAGAGGCTGTGAAAACCACAGCCTCCGGAACCGACTGAGCGGTGTCTGTTGGATGTGCGGGGGGAGTGGGAGGAGGTGCTGTGGAACCACTCTGGGCCGCCGAGGTGGAGCTGGCGGCCGGGAGGTTGGGGCAGTTCTTACGAACATGCCCCACCCCCTTGCAGACGTGGCACCGCGCCCCATCCGAGGTCCAAAAGACGCGGTAGGCCGTCCCCTGGAACTCCACATTAAATTGGCCCTCCGTGTCCTCCTCCCGCGCCAGCTGCATAAATAACTGGCGGCGGAAGGAGTAGACATGTTGGAGGCTGTGCTCCCGAAGACCAAGCCGGACTGGGGTGATCCCCGACCTCACCTCCCCCAGATGGTGCAGGTGGGGGAGGAGGAGCTCACTGGGAATGAAGGGTGGGACGTTGGACAACATTATCCGATGCGCAGTGGCCCCCAGAGGGTCCACTGGCAGGAAGGTCCCCCCCACAGTGAGCCCTTTACTCAGGGCCAGGGACACCGCCCGCTCGGTCTTCAAAAAGAACACAGCCTTCCCATACATCTTTGAGGCCGCAACAATGGCCGAGGGGCCGACAACCACGGCCATTGCCTTAACGCAGGCCTCAATAGACATGTTGGGGTGGGGATAGCTCTTCACCCCATGGCTGCATGTCAATAATTGAAAGGGTGACGGGGCCACGTGGGCAGCCACAGAAGCTGCAGCTGCGTAGGTATGAGAAGGCCCCGCCACCGGTGATGATGGGCTTGCCATGGCTCAAGAGCCAAACCCACCCCCAAATTGCAGGTAAGCAAACAAACAAACAAAGAAACCAACTAGGAGGTTTGGGGAGAGGCTGAGGGTACACAGGAAATGGGAAAGACAGGCTGCAAGCGATGACTTTGCTTTTTTTTTTCCCCTTAAAGGGTGGTACTCAGAGCACTGTAAACACTTCTGGTCTTCCGGTCTTCTGGTTGTGGGAGGGGTCTTCACCTGGGTCAGCCGAAAGCTGCCCAGGCTCTCGTTCGATCCTGATGTCTCTATTAGCCAGGCAGCTTCAGCTGACTCAGGCTGGGCAAATGGGGTGGGGAGGGAGCTTCCCTGCAACTTTAATGCAACTGCACAGCTCCCTACAGAATTGTATAGCCCCCACCCCTTGTTCTTCTGGCCTCTTTCACCTCCCACAACAGTCCAAATGAAATGAAAGCTTGGTACTCGACACCCACCTCGAAATACAGCCTTTTTCAAAGTCTTTCCTCCTCTGCAGCAAAAGTTGTTGAAAAGTTTTTGCAGTTCTTGCAGTTCCCTCCTCAGCACTCCTTCTCCAGCAGCACCTCCAGCAACTGACTGCAGCACTGTCAGCTGCACCTCGTTGATGCACTCAGCACTCAGTATTCCCAATCACAAAGGAGCCAATCCCAGTGCTGTACCTGTCCTGGGAGTGTTTGATGGGGACAGTGTAGATGGAGCTTTACTCTGTATCTAACCCCCGTACTGTACCTGTCCTGGGAGTGTTTGATGGGGACAGTGTAGATGGAGCTTTACTCTGTATCTAACCCCCGTACTGTACCTGTCCTGGGAGTGTTTGATGGGGACAGTGTAGAGGGAGCTTTACTCTGTATCTAACCCCGTGCTGTACCTGTCCTGGGAGTGTTTGATGGGGACATAGTAGAGGGAGCTTTACTCTGTATCTAACCCCCGTACTGTACCTGTCCTGGGAGCGTTTGATGGGGACAGTGTAGAGGGAGCTTTACTCTGTATCTAACCCCAGTACTGTACCTGTCCTGGGAGCGTTTGATGGGGACAGTGTAGAGGGAGCTTTACTCTGTATCTAACCCCCGTACTGTACCTGTCCTGGGAGTGTTTGATGGGACAGTGTAGAAGGAGCTTTACTCTGTATCTAACCCCCGTACTGTACCTGTCCTGGGAGCGTTTGATGGGGACAGTGTAGAGGGAGCTTTACTCTGTATCTAACCCCAGTACTGTACCTGTCCTGGGAGCGTTTGATGGGGACAGTGTAGAGGGAGCTTTACTCTGTATCTAACCCCCGTACTGTACCTGTCCTGGGAGTGTTTGATGGGACAGTGTAGAAGGAGCTTTACTCTGTATCTAACCCCCGTACTGTACCTGTCCTGGGAGTGTTTGATGGGACAGTGTAGAGGGAGCTTTACTCAGTATCTAACCCCCGTACTGTACCTGTCCTGGGAGTGTTTGATGGGACAGTGTAGAGGGAGCTTTACTCAGTATCTAACTCCGTTTTACCAACCCCGTCTGCCATGAGGAAGTGAACTCCTTTCCGCTCTGTGTTCTCCAGCACGAAGCGACGGAACTCGCTGATATTCTCTGGCCGTGTGATGTCACCATCGCCATCGACACCCCCCTCACCTGTGGACCAACCAGAGAGAACAACAGAAAGAATGACACTGTGACAAAAATAGAGGAAAACAGTGTGGCCAGGCGTGTCCAAGGGACATGGCGGACACACTGGAGCAGTGGAGTGAGGCGATGACACACATAAAAGACAGAGAGGGTGTGAGGGTGCATGGGGCAGAGAGAGAGAGAGAGGAAAGAGCATGCCTGCCGGAGGAAAGACAGAGGGCAGTTGAGGAGGGCGTAAACCAGCATGGCAGTGGGAGGACGAGGGGGACGGGCGGAGCAGGGATAAGACGAGGACGCAGGGAGGGGGCAGGGCGAGCGAGCTGGGGGGGGGGGGGTGGGGGGGAGGGAAGAGGGGGAATGAGGGCGAGCGGGGGGCGGGAAACGCGCAAGGGAGAGGGATGGAGGGAGGTGAGGGAATCATAGTGGCCGGGTGAGAAAGACGGAGGGGAGGCAGGGTGAGAGAGAAAGGGGGGGGTCGGGTCGGGCGTGAGAGAGGGAATGAGGGAGGAGGGGCCAGGGTGGAAAGAGGGAATGAGGGAGGAGGGGCCAGGGTGGAGAGAGGGAATGAGGGAGGAGGGGCCAGGGTGGAGAGAGGGAATGAGGGAGGAGGGGCCAGGGTGGAGAGAGGGAATGAGGGAGGAGGGACCAGGGTGAAGGGAGGGAATGAGGGAGGAGGGGCCAGGGTGGAGAGAGGGAATGAGGGAGGAGGGGCCAGGGTGGACAGAGGGCATGAGGGAGGAGGGGCCAGGGAGGACAGAGGGAATGAGGGAGGAGGGGCCAGGGTGGAGAGAGGGAATGAGGGAGGAGGGGCCAGGGAGGAGGGAGGGAATGAGGAAGGCGAGGCCAGGAGGCAGAGAGGGACTGAGGGAGGAGGGCCAGGGTGGAGAGAGGGAATGAGGGAGGAGGGGCCAGGGAGGAGGGAGGGAATGAGGAAGGAGAGGCCAGGAGGGAGAGAAGGACTGAGGGAGGAGGGGCCAGGGTGGAGGGAGGGAATGAGGGAGGGGGGGCTAGGAAGGAGAGAGGGAATGAGGGAGGAGGGAGAAGGAGCCAGGGAGCAGGGAGGGAATGAGGAAGGCGAGGCCAGGAGGGAGAGAGGGACTGAGGGAGGAGGGGCCAGGGTGGAGAGAGGGAATGAGGGAGGAGGGGCCAGGTTGGAGAGAGGGAATGAGGGAGGAGGGACCAGGGTAGAGAGAGGGAATGAGGGAGGAGGGACCAGGGTGGAGGGAGGGAATGAGGGAGGAGGGGCCAGGGTGGAGGGAGGGAATGAGGGAGGAGGGGCCAGGGTGGAGAGAGGGAATGAGTGAGGAGGGACCAGGGTGGAGAGAGAGAATGAGGGAGGAGGGGCCAAAGAGGGAATGAGGGAGGAGGGGCCAGGGAGGACAGAGGGAATGAGGGAGCAGGGGCCAGGGTGGAGAGAGGGAATGAGGGAGGAGGGGCCAGGGAGGAGGGAGGGAATGAGGAAGGCGAGGCCAGGAGGGAGAGAGGGACTGAGGGAGGAGGGCCAGGGTGGAGAGAGGGAATGAGGGAGGAGGGGCCAGGGAGGAGGGAGGGAATGAGGAAGGAGATGCCAGGAGGGAGAGAGGGACTGAGGGAGGAGGGGCCAGGGTGGAGGGAGGGAATGAGGGAGGGGGGGCTAGGAAGGAGAGAGGGAATGAGGGAGGAGGGAGGAAGGGCCAGGGAGCAGGGAGGGAATGAGGAAGGCGAGGCCAGGAGGGAGAGAGGCACTGAGGGAGGAGGGGCCAGGGTGGAGAGAGGGAATGAGGAAGGGGGGGGCGCCAGGAAGGAGAGATCAAATGAGGGAGTAGGGGCCAGGGAGGAGAGAGGGAATGAGGGAGGAGGGGCCAGGGTGGAGGGAGGGAATGAGGGAGGAGGGCCAGGGTGGAGGGAGGAAATGAGGGAAAGGGGGGCCAGGAAGGAGAGAGGGAATGAGGGAGGAGGGGCCAGGAATGAGAGGGGGAATGAGGAATGAGGGAGGAGGGGCCAGGGTGGAGAGAGGGAATGAGGGAGGAGGGGCCAGGGAGGAGAGAGGAAATGGGGAGGAGGGGCCAGGGAGGAGAGAGGGAATGAGGGAGGAGGGGCCAGGGTGGATAGAGGGAATGAGGGGCCAGGGAGGAGAGAGGGAATGAGGAAGCAGAGGCCAGGGAGGAGGGACTGAGGGAGGAGGGACTGAGGGAGGAGGGACTGAGGGAGGAGGGGCCAGGGAGGAGCGAGGGAAGGAGGAAGCAGAGGCCAGGGAGGAGAGAGGGAATGAGGAAGCAGAGGCCAGGGAGGAGAGAGGGAATGAGGAAGCAGAGGCCAGGGAGGAGAGAGGGAATGAGGGAGGAGGTACCAGGGAGGAGAGAGGGAATGAGGAAGGAGGGGCCAGGAAGGAGAGAGGGAATGAGGAAGGAGGGGCCAGTGGGAGAGAGGGAATGAGGGAGGAAAGGCCAGGAAGGAGGGAATGAGGGAGGAGGGGCCAAGGAGGAGAGGGAATGACACGGGGGGGGGGGAGCTGGGAAGGAGACCGGGAATGAGGAAGGAGGGGCCGGGTGGCAGAGAGGGAATGAGGAAGGAGTGGCCGAGGAGGAGGAGGAATGAGGGAAGAGGGGCCGGCGGGAGCACGAGGGGGGGACCAGGAGGGGAACTGAATACATGGCAGTGCCATCATGCGGGCACTGAGCTGATAGAGGAAGTTCACAGGGTAAAATGTGCCCAAGCCCCACCCGGGTCACCCTCCCAATCCTGACCTTTCACCGTATCTCACCGTAATATGGTTCAAATAACTCGCTTGATGCCGCAAAAAAATCCTCCAACTTGAAGTCATTGGGACCTTTCAGGGTCATTCCAAAGCCCTTGGCATGCCAGCGTCTCCTCCAGAGCACGTACTCAGAGAAACCGCCCGGACCTGCGCACACATCAGCAAAGTACAGCAACTCGCTGTCCTTATCACGAACCAACGATTTCTGGGAAAAGAATCCACAGTCAACACACAGCAGCACACTCGATCCAGAGAGAGAGCGAGAGAGAGAGAGAGACAACACACAGCAGCACACTCCATCCAGAGAGAGAGAGAGAGAGACAACACACAGCAGCACACTACATCCAGAGAGAGAGAGAGAGACAACACACAGCAGCACACTCCATCCAGAGAGAGAGCGAGAGAGAGAGAGACAACACACAGCAGCACACTCCATCCAGACAGAGAGAGAGAGAGAGAGACAACACACAGCAGCACACTCCATCCAGAGAGAGAGAGAGAGAAAACACACAGCAGCACACTCCATCCAGAGAGAGAGAAAGAGAGAGACAACACACAGCAGCACACTCCATCCAGAGAGAGAGAGAGACAACACACAGCAGCACACTCCATCCAGAGAGAGAGAGAGAGAGACAACACACAGCAGCACACTCCATCCAGAGAGAGAGAGAGAGACAACACACAGCAGCACACTCCATCCAGAGAGAGAGAGAGAGAGAGAGACAACACACAGCAGCACACTCCATCCAGAGAGAGAGAGAGAGAGAGAGACAACACACAGCAGCACACTCCATCCAGAGAGAGAGAGAGAGAGAGACAACACACAGCAGCACACTCCATCCAGAGAGAGAGAGAGAGAGACAACACACAGCAGCACACTCCATCCAGAGAGAGAGAGAGAGACAACACACAGCAGCACACTCCATCCAGAGAGAGAGAAAACACACAGCAGCACACTCCATCCAGAGAGAGAGAGTGACAACACACAGCAGCACACTCCATCCAGAGAGAGAGAGAGAGAGAGAGACAACACACAGCAGCGCTCTCCATCCAGAGAGAGAGAGAGAGAGAGACAACACACAGCAGCACACTACATCCAGAGAGAGAGAGAGAGACAACACACAGCAGCACACTCCATCAAGAGAGAGAGAGAGAGAGAGAGAGAGAGACAACACACAGCAGCACACTCCATCCAGAGAGAGAGAGAGACAACACACAGCAGCACACTCCATCCAGAGAGAGAGAGAGAGACAACACACAGCAGCACACTCCATCCAGAGAGAGAGAGAGAGAGACAACACACAGCAACACACTCCATCCAGAGAGAGAGAGAGAGAGACAACACACAGCAGCACACTCCATCCAGAGAGAGAGAGAGAGAGAGACAACACACAGCAGCACACTCCATCCAGAGAGAGAGAGAGAGAGACAACACACAGCAGCACACTCCATCCAGAGAGAGAGAGAGAGAGAGACAACACACAGCAGCACACTCCATCCAGAGAGAGAGAGAGAGACAACACACAGCAGCACACTCCATCCAGAGAGAGAGAGAGAGAGACAACACACAGCAGCACACTCCATCCAGAGAGAGAGAGAGAGAGACAACACACAGCAGCACACTCCATCCAGAGAGAGAGCGAGAGAGAGAGAGAGACAACACACAGCAGCACACTCCATCCAGAGAGAGAGAGAGAGAGAGAGAGAGACAACACACAGCAGCACACTCCATCCAGAGAGAGAGAGAGAGACAACACACAGCAGCACACTCCATCCAGAGAGAGAGAGAGAAACACACAGCAGCACACTCCGTCCAGAGAGAGAGAGAGAGAGAGACAACACACAGCAGCACACTCCATCCAGAGAGAGAGAGAGAGAGACAACACACAGCAGCACACTCCATCCAGAGAGAGAGAGAGAGACAACACACAGCAGCACACTCCATCCAGAGAGAGAGAGAGACAACACACAGCAGCACACTCCATCCAGAGAGAGACAACACACAGCAGCACACTCCATCCAGACAGAGAGAGAGACAACACACAGCAGCACACTCCATCCAGAGAGTGAGAAAACACACAGCAGCACACTCCATCCAGAGAGAGAGAGAGAGACAACACACAGCAGCACACTCCATCCAGAGAGAGAGAGAGAGAGAGAGAGACAACACACAGCAGCGCACTCCATCCAGAGAGAGAGAGAGAGAGAGACAACACACAGCAGCACACTACATCCAGAGAGAGAGAGAGAGACACCACACAGCAGCACACTCCATCCAGAGAGAGAGAGAGAGAGAGAGAGAGACAACACACAGCAGCACACTCCATCCAGAGAGAGAGAGAGACAACACACAGCAGCACACTCCATCCAGAGAGAGAGAGAGACAGCACACAGCAGCACACTCCATCCAGAGAGAGAGAGAGAGAGAGAGAGAGACAACACACAGCAGCACACTCCATCCAGAGAGAGAGAGAGACAACACACAGCAGCACACTCCATCCAGAGAGAGAGAGAGACAGCACACAGCAGCACACTCCATCCAGAGAGAGAGAGAGACAACACACAGCAGCACACTCCATCCAGAGAGAGAGAGAGAGACAACACACAGCAGCACACTCCATCCAGAGAGAGAGCGAGAGAGAGAGAGACAACACACAGCAGCACACTCCATCCAGAGAGAGAGAGAGAGAGACAACACACAGCAGCACACTCCATCCAGAGAGAGAGAGAGAGACAACACACAGCAGCACACTCCATCCAGAGAGAGAGCGAGAGAGAGAGAGACAACACACAGCAGCACACTCCATCCAGACAGAGAGAGAGAGAGAGAGACAACACACAGCAGCACACTCCATCCAGAGAGAGAGAGAGAGAGACAACACACAGCAGCACACTCCATCCAGAGAGAGAGAGAGAGAGAGACAACACACAGCAGCACACTCCATCCAGAGAGAGAGAGAGAGAGACAACACACAGCAGCACACTCCATCCAGAGAGAGAGAGAGAGAGACAACACACAGCAGCACACTCCATCCAGAGAGAAAGAGAGAGAGAGAGAGAGACAACACACAGCAGCACACTCCATCCAGAGAGAGAAAACACACAGCAGCACACTCCATCCAGAGAGAGAGAGAGTGAGAGACAACACAGAGCAGCACACTCCATCCAGAGAGAGAGAGAGAGACAACACACAGCAGCACACTCCATCCAGAGAGAGAGAGAGACAACACACAGCAGCACACTCCATCCAGAGAGAGAGAGAGAGAGAGAGAGACAACACACAGCAGCACACTCCATCCAGAGAGAGAGAAAACACACAGCAGCACACTCCATCCAGAGAGAGAGAGACAACACACAGCAGCACACTCCATCCAGAGAGAGAGAGACAACACACAGCAGCACACTCCATCCAGAGAGAGAAAACACACAGAAGCACACTCCATCCAGAGAGAGAGAGAGAGAGACAACACACAGCAGCACACTCCATCCAGAGAGAGAGAGAGAGAGAGAGAGAGAGAGAGAGACAACACACAGCAGCACACTCCATCCAGAGAGAGAGAAAGAGAGAGAGAGAGAGACAACACACAGCAGCACACTCCATCCAGAGAGAGAGAGAGAGAGACAACACACAGCAGCACACTCCATCCAGAGAGAGAGAGAGAGAGAGAGAGAGAGAGAGAGACAACACACAGCAGCACACTCCATCCAGAGAGAGAGAAAGAGAGAGAGAGAGAGACAACACACAGCAGCACACTCCATCCAGAGAGAGAGAGAGAGAGACAACACACAGCAGCACACTCCATCCAGAGAGAGAGAGAGAGAGAGAGAGAGAGAGAGAGACAACACACAGCAGCACACTCCATCCAGAGAGAGAGAAAGAGAGAGAGAGAGAGACAACACACAGCAGCACACTCCATCCAGAGAGAGAAAACACACAGCAGCACACTCCATCCAGAGAGAGAGAGAGTGAGAGACAACACAGAGCAGCACACTCCATCCAGAGAGAGAGAGAGAGACAACACACAGCAGCACACTCCATCCAGAGAGAGAGAGAGAGACAACACACAGCAGCATACTCCATCCAGAGAGAGAGAAAACACACAGCAGCACACTCCATCCAGAGAGAGAGAGAGACAACACACAGCAGCACACTCCATCCAGAGAGAGAGAGAGAGAGAGAGAGACAACACACAGCAGCACACTCCATCCAGAGAGAGAGAGACAACACACAGCAGCACACTCCATCCAGAGAGAGAGAGAGAGAGACAACACACAGCAGCACACTCCATCCAGAGAGAGAGAGAGAGACAACACACAGCAGCACACTCCATCCAGAGAGAGAGAAAACACACAGCAGCACACTCCATCCAGAGAGAGAGAGTGACAACACACAGCAGCACACTCCATCCAGAGAGAGAGAGAGAGAGAGAGAGACAACACACAGCAGCGCACTCCATCCAGAGAGAGAGAGAGAGAGAGACAACACACAGCAGCACACTACATCCAGAGAGAGAGAGAGAGACAACACACAGCAGCACACTCCATCCAGAGAGAGAGAGAGAGAGAGAGAGAGAGAGAGAGACAACACACAGCAGCACACTCCATCCAGAGAGAGAGAGAGACAACACACAGCAGCACACTCCATCCAGAGAGTGAGAGAGAGACAACACACAGCAGCACACTCCATCCAGAGAGAGAGAGAGAGAGAGAGAGACAACACACAGCAGCGCACTCCATCCAGAGAGAGAGAGAGAGAGAGACAACACACAGCAGCACACTACATCCAGAGAGAGAGAGAGAGACAACACACAGCAGCACACTCCATCCAGAGAGAGAGAGAGAGAGAGAGAGAGACAACACACAGCAGCACACTCCATCCAGAGAGAGAGAGAGACAACACACAGCAGCACACTCCATCCAGAGAGAGAGAGAGACAGCACACAGCAGCACACTCCATCCAGAGAGAGAGAGAGAGAGACAGCACACAGCAGCACACTCCATCCAGAGAGAGAGAGAGAGAGAGACAACACACAGCAGCACACTCCATCCAGAGAGAGAGAGAGAGACAACACACAGCAGCACACTCCATCCAGAGAGAGAGCGAGAGAGAGAGAGACAACACACAGCAGCACACTCCATCCAGAGAGAGAGAGAGAGAGACAACACACAGCAGCACACTCCATCCAGAGAGAGAGAGAGAGACAACACACAGCAGCACACTCCATCCAGAGAGAGAGCGAGAGAGAGAGAGACAACACACAGCAGCACACTCCATCCAGACAGAGAGAGAGAGAGAGAGACAACACACAGCAGCACACTCCATCCAGAGAGAGAGAGAGAGAGACAACACACAGCAGCACACTCCATCCAGAGAGAGAGAGAGAGAGAGACAACACACAGCAGCACACTCCATCCAGAGAGAGAGAGAGAGAGACAACACACAGCAGCACACTCCATCCAGAGAGAGAGAGAGAGACAACACACAGCAGCACACTCCATCCAGAGAGAAAGAGAGAGAGAGAGAGAGACAACACACAGCAGCACACTCCATCCAGAGAGAGAAAACACACAGCAGCACACTCCATCCAGAGAGAGAGAGAGTGAGAGACAACACAGAGCAGCACACTCCATCCAGAGAGAGAGAGAGAGACAACACACAGCAGCACACTCCATCCAGAGAGAGAGAGAGACAACACACAGCAGCACACTCCATCCAGAGAGAGAGAGAGAGAGAGAGAGAGACAACACACAGCAGCACACTCCATCCAGAGAGAGAGAAAACACACAGCAGCACACTCCATCCAGAGAGAGAGAGACAACACACAGCAGCACACTCCATCCAGAGAGAGAGAGACAACACACAGCAGCACACTCCATCCAGAGAGAGAAAACACACAGAAGCACACTCCATCCAGAGAGAGAGAGAGAGACAACACACAGCAGCACACTCCATCCAGAGAGAGAGAGAGAGAGACAACACACAGCAGCACACTCCATCCAGAGAGAGAGAGAGAGAGAGAGAGACAACACACAGCAGCACACTCCATCCAGAGAGAGAGAAAGAGAGAGAGAGAGAGACAACACACAGCAGCACACTCCATCCAGAGAGAGAAAACACACAGCAGCACACTCCATCCAGAGAGAGAGAGAGTGAGAGACAACACAGAGCAGCACACTCCATCCAGAGAGAGAGAGAGAGACAACACACAGCAGCACACTCCATCCAGAGAGAGAGAGAGAGAGACAACACACAGCAGCATACTCCATCCAGAGAGAGAGAAAACACACAGCAGCACACTCCATCCAGAGAGAGAGAGAGAGAGAGAGACAACACACAGCAGCACACTCCATCCAGAGAGAGAGAGAGAGAGAGAGAGACAACACACAGCAGCACACTCCATCCAGAGAGAGAGAGAGAGAGAGACAACACACAGCAGCACACTCCATCCAGAGAGAGAGAGAGAGACAACACACAGCAGCACACTCCATCCAGAGAGAGAGAAAACACACAGCAGCACACTCCATCCAGAGAGAGAGAGTGACAACACACAGCAGCACACTCCATCCAGAGAGAGAGAGAGAGAGAGAGAGAGAGAGAGACAACACACAGCAGCGCACTCCATCCAGACAGAGAGAGAGAGAGAGACAACACACAGCAGCACACTACATCCGGAGAGAGAGAGAGAGACAACACACAGCAGCACACTCCATCCAGAGAGAGAGAGAGAGAGAGAGAGAGAGACAACACACAGCAGCACACTCCATCCAGAGAGAGAGAGAGACAACACACAGCAGCACACTCCATCCAGAGAGAGAGAGAGAGACAACACACAGCAGCACACTCCATCCAGAGAGAGAGAGAGAGAGACAACACACAGCAGCACACTCCATCCAGAGAGAGAGAGAGAGAGACAACACACAGCAGCACACTCCATCCAGAGAGAGAGAGAGAGAGACAACACACAGCAGCACACTCCATCCAGAGAGAGAGAGAGAGAGAGACAACACACAGCAGCACACTCCATCCAGAGAGAGAGAGAGAGAGAGACAACACACAGCAGCACACTCCATCCAGAGAGAGAGAGAGAGAGAGAGACAACACACAGCAGCACACTCCATCCAGAGAGAGAGAGAGAGAGAGAGACAACACACAGCAGCACACTCCATCCAGAGAGAGAGAGAGAGAGACAACACACAGCAGCACACTCCATCCAGAGAGAGAGCGAGAGAGAGAGAGAGACAACACACAGCAGCACACTCCATCCAGAGAGAGAGAGAGAGAGAGACAACACACAGCAGCACACTCCATCCAGAGAAAGAGAGAGAGACAACACACAGCAGCACACTCCATCCAGAGAGAGAGAGAGAGAGTAAACACACAGCAGCACACTCCGTCCAGAGAGAGAGAGAGAGAGAGACAACACACAGCAGCACACTCCATCCAGAGAGAGAGAGAGAGAGACAACACACAGCAGCACACTCCATCCACAGAGAGAGAGAGAGAGAGAGAGACAACACACAGCAGCACACTCCATCCAGAGAGAGAGAGAGACAACACACAGAAGCACACTCCATCCAGAGAGAGACAACACACAGCAGCACACTCCATCCAGAGAGAGAGAGAGACAACACACAGCAGCACACTCCATCCAGAGAGTGAGAAAACACACAGCAGCACACTCCATCCAGAGAGAGAGAGAGAGACAACACACAGCAGCACACTCCATCCAGAGAGAGAGAGAGAGAGAGAGAGAGAGAGACAACACACAGCAGCGCACTCCATCCAGAGAGAGAGAGAGAGAGAGACAACACACAGCAGCACACTACATCCAGAGAGAGAGAGAGAGACAACACACAGCAGCACACTCCATCCAGAGAGAGAGAGAGAGAGAGAGAGAGACAACACACAGCAGCACACTCCATCCAGAGAGAGAGAGAGACAACACACAGCAGCACACTCCATCCAGAGAGAGAGAGAGAGAGAGAGAGAGAGACAACACACAGCAGCACACTCCATCCAGAGAGAGAGAGAGACAGCACACAGCAGCACACTCCATCCAGAGAGAGAGAGAGACAACACACAGCAGCACACTCCATCCAGAGAGAGAGAGAGACAGCACACAGCAGCACACTCCATCCAGAGAGAGAGAGAGACAGCACACAGCAGCACACTCCATCCAGAGAGAGAGAGAGAGAGAGACAACACACAGCAGCACACTCCATCCAGAGAGAGAGAGAGAGACAACACACAGCAGCACACTCCATCCAGAGAGAGAGCGAGAGAGAGAGAGACAACACACAGCAGCACACTCCATCCAGAGAGAGAGAGAGAGAGACAACACACAGCAGCACACTCCATCCAGAGATAGAGAGAGAGACAACACACAGCAGCACACTCCATCCAGAGAGAGAGCGAGAGAGAGAGAGACAACACACAGCAGCACACTCCATCCAGACAGAGAGAGAGAGAGAGACAACACACAGCAGCACACTCCATCCAGAGAGAGAGAGAGAGAGACAACACACAGCAGCACACTCCATCCAGAGAGAGAGAGAGAGAGAGACAACACACAGCAGCACACTCCATCCAGAGAGAGAGAGAGAGAGACAACACACAGCAGCACACTCCATCCAGAGAGAAAGAGAGAGAGAGACAACACACAGCAGCACACTCCATCCAGAGAGAAAGAGAGAGAGAGAGAGAGACAACACACAGCAGCACACTCCATCCAGAGAGAGAGAGAGAGAGAGAGAGAGACAACACACAGCAGCACACTCCATCCAGAGAGAGAGAGAGTGAGAGACAACACAGAGCAGCACACTCCATCCAGAGAGAGAGAGAGAGACAACACACAGCAGCACACTCCATCCAGAGAGAGAGAGAGACAACACACAGCAGCACACTCCATCCAGAGAGAGAGCGAGAGAGAGAGAGACAACACACAGCAGCACACTCCATCCAGACAGAGAGAGAGAGAGAGAGACAACACACAGCAGCACACTCCATCCAGAGAGAGAGAGAGAGAGACAACACACAGCAGCACACTCCATCCAGAGAGAGAGAGAGAGAGAGACAACACACAGCAGCACACTCCATCCAGAGAGAGAGAGAGAGAGACAACACACAGCAGCACACTCCATCCAGAGAGAGAGAGAGAGAGACAACACACAGCAGCACACTCCATCCAGAGAGAAAGAGAGAGAGAGAGAGAGACAACACACAGCAGCACACTCCATCCAGAGAGAGAAAACACACAGCAGCACACTCCATCCAGAGAGAGAGAGAGTGAGAGAAAACACAGAGCAGCACACTCCATCCAGAGAGAGAGAGAGAGACAACACACAGCAGCACACTCCATCCAGAGAGAGAGACAGACAACACACAGCAGCACACTCCATCCAGAGAGAGAGAGAGAGAGAGAGAGACAACACACAGCAGCACACTCCATCCAGAGAGAGAGAAAACACACAGCAGCACACTCCATCCAGAGAGAGAGAGACAACACACAGCAGCACACTCCATCCAGAGAGAGAGAGACAACACACAGCAGCACACTCCATCCAGAGAGAGAGAAAACACACAGAAGCACACTCCATCCAGAGAGAGAGAGAGAGACAACACACAGCAGCACACTCCATCCAGAGAGAGAGAGAGAGAGACAACACACAGCAGCACACTCCATCCAGAGAGAGAGAGAGAGAGAGAGAGAGAGAGACAACACACAGCAGCACACTCCATCCAGAGAGAGAGAAAGAGAGAGAGAGAGAGACAACACACAGCAGCACACTCCATCCAGAGAGAGAAAACACACAGCAGCACACTCCATCCAGAGAGAGAGAGTGAGAGACAACACAGAGCAGCACACTCCATCCAGAGAGAGAGAGAGAGACAACACACAGCAGCACACTCCATCCAGAGAGAGAGAGAGAGAGACAACACACAGCAGCATACTCCATCCAGAGAGAGAGAAAACACACAGCAGCACACTCCATCCAGAGAGAGAGAGAGAGAGAGAGACAACACACAGCAGCACACTCCATCCAGAGAGAGAGAGAGAGAGAGAGAGAGAGAGAGACAACACACAGCAGCACACTCCATCCAGAGAGAGAGAGAGAGAGACAACACACAGCAGCACACTCCATCCAGAGAGAGAGAAAACACACAGCAGCACACTCCATCCAGAGAGAGAGAGAGAGACAACACACAGCAGCACACTCCATCCAGAGAGAGAGAGAGAGACAACACACAGCAGCACACTCCATCCAGAGAGAGAGAAAACACACAGCAGCACACTCCATCCAGAGAGAGAGAGAGAGACAACACACAGCAGCACACTCCATCCAGAGAGAGAGAAAACACACAGCAGCACACTCCATCCAGAGAGAGGGAGAGAGAGAGAGACAACACACAGCAGCACACTCCATCCAGAGAGAGAGAAAACACACAGCAGCACACTCCATCCAGACAGAGGGAGAGAGAGAGAGACAACACACAGCAGCACACTCCATCCAGAGAGAGAGAAAACACACAGCAGCACACTCCATCCAGAGAGAGAGAGAGAGAGAGAGAGAGAGAGACAACACACAGCAGCACACTCCATCCAGAGAGAGAGAGAGAGAGAGACAACACACAGCAGCACACTCCATCCAGAGAGAGAGAGAGAGAGACAACACACAGCAGCACACTCCATCCAGAGAGAGAGAAAACACACAGCAGCACACTCCATCCAGAGAGAGAGAGAGAGAGAGAGAGAGAGAGACAACA
Source organism: Heterodontus francisci (assembly GCF_036365525.1). Taxonomy (NCBI): domain Eukaryota; kingdom Metazoa; phylum Chordata; class Chondrichthyes; order Heterodontiformes; family Heterodontidae; genus Heterodontus; species Heterodontus francisci. The sequence goes on along the minus strand of NW_027142184.1, from coordinate 238,756 downwards.
CACAGCAGCACACTCCATCCAGACAGAGGGAGAGAGAGAGAGACAACACACAGCAGCACACTCCATCCAGAGAGAGAGAAAACACACAGCAGCACACTCCATCCAGAGAGAGAGAGAGAGAGAGAGAGAGAGACAACACACAGCAGCACACTCCATCCAGAGAGAGAGAGAGAGAGAGAGACAACACACAGCAGCACACTCCATCCAGAGAGAGAGAGAGAGAGAGAGAGAGAGACAACACACAGCAGCACACTCCATCCAGACAGAGGGAGAGAGAGAGAGACAACACACAGCAGCACACTCCATCCAGAGAGAGAGACAACACACAGCAGCACACTCCATCCAGAGAGAGAGGGAGAGACAACACACAACAGCACACTCCATCTAGAGAGAGAGCGAGAGAGAGAGTGAGACAACACACAGCGGAGCCGGAGTCAGGTACTGGGAGTAACGCGGAGCCGGAGTCAGACAGGGGAGTGAAGCGGAGCCGGAGTCAGGCCCTGGGAGTAACGCGGAGCCGGAGTCAGGCAGGGGGAGTAACGCGGAGCCGCAGTCAGGCAGGGGGAGTAACGCGGAGCCGCAGTCAGGCAGGGGGAGTAACGCGGAGCCGCAGTCAGGCAGGGGGAGTAACGCGGAGCCGCAGTCAGGCAGGCGGAGTAACGCGGAGCCGGAGTCAGGCAGGGGGAGTATCGCGGAGCCGGAGTCAGGCACGGGGAGTAACGCGGAGCCGGAGTCAGGCACCGGGAGTAACGCTGCGCCGGAGTCAGGCACCGGGAGTAACGCGGCGCCGGAGTCAGGCACCGGGAGTAACGCGGCGCCGGAGTCAGGCACGGGGAGTAACGCGGAGCCGGAGTCAGGCACGGGGAGTAACGCGGAGCCGGAGTCAGGCACGGGGAGTAACGCGGAGCCGGAGGCAGGCACGGGGAGTAACGCGGAGCCGGAGCCAGGCACTGGGAGTAACACGGGGCCGGAGTCAGACAGGGGGAGTAACGCGGAACCGGAGTCAGAAAGGGGGAGTAACGCGGAGCCGGAGTCAGGCACTGGGAGTAAAGCGGAGCCGGAGTCAGGCACCGGGCGTAACGCGGAGCCGGAGACAGACACGGGGAGTAACGCGGAGCCGGAGTCAGGCACTGAGAGTAACGCGGAGCCGGAGTCAGGCACTGAGAGTAACGCGGAGCCGGAGTCAGGCACTGGGAGTAACGCGGAGCCGGAGTCAGGCACTGGGAGTAACGCGGAGCCGTAGTCAGGCACGGGGAGTAACGCGGAGCCGGAGTCAGGCACGGGGAGTAACGCGGAGCCGGAGTCAGGCACCGGGAGTAACGCGGAGCCGGAGTCAGGCACCGGGAGTAACGCGGAGCCGGAGTCAGGCACGGGGAGTAACGCGGAGCCGGAGTCAGGCACGGGGAGTAACGCGGAGCCGGAGTCAGGCACGGGGAGTAACGCGGAGCCGGAGTCAGGCACGGGGAGTAACGCGGAGCCGGAGTCAGGCACGGGGAGTAACGCGGAGCCTGAGTCAGGCACGGGGAGTAACGCGGAGCCGGAGTCAGGCACGGGGAGTAACGCGGAGCCGGAGTCAGACACGGAGAGTAACGCGAAACCGGAATCAGACACGGAGAGTAACGCGGAGCCGGAATCAGACACGGGGAGTAACGCGGAGCCGGAGTCAGGCACGGGGAGTAACGCGGAGCCGGAGTCAGACACGGAGAGTAACGCGAAACCGGAATCAGACACGGAGAGTAACGCGAAACCGGAATCAGACACGGAGAGTAACGCGGAGCCGGAGACAGACACGGGGAGTAACGCGGAGCCGGAGTCAGGCACTGGGAGTAACGCGGAGCCGGAGTCAGGCACTGGGAATAACGCGGAGCCGGAGTCAGGCACTGGGAGTAACGCGGAGCCGGAGTCAGGCACTGGGAGTAACGCGGAGCCGGAGTCAGGCACCGGGAGTAACGCGGAGCCGGAGTCAGGCACCGGGAGTAACGCGGAGCCGGAGTCAGGCACCGGGAGTAACGCGGAGCCGGAGTCAGGCACCGGGAGTAACGCGGAGCCGGAGTCAGGCACCGGGAGTAACGCGGAGCCGGAGTCAGGCACCGGGAGTAACGCGGAGCCGGAGTCAGGCACCGGGAGTAACGCGGAGCCGGAGTCAGGCACCGGGAGTAACGCGGAGCCGGAGTCAGGCACCGGGAGTAACGCGGAGCCGGAGTCAGGCACCGGGAGTAACGCGGAGCCGGAGTCAGGCACCGGGCGTAACGCGGAGCCGGAGTCAGGCACCGGGCGTAACGCGGAGCCGGAGTCAGACACCGGGAGTAACGCGGAGCCGGAGTCAGACACCGGGAGTAACGCGGAGCCGGAATCAGACACGGAGAGTAACGCGGATCCGGAAGCAGACACGGAGAGTAACGCGGATCCGGAGACAGACACGGGGAGTAACGCGGAGCCGGAGTCAGGCACCGGGAGTAACGCGGAGCCGGAGTCAGGCACCGGGAGTAACGCGGAGCTGGAGTCAGGCACCGGGAGTAACGCTGAGCCGGAGTCAGGCACCGGGCGTAACGCGGAGCCGGAGTCAGACACCGGGAGTAACGCGGAGCCGGAGTCAGTGACCGGGAGTAACGCGGAGCCGGAGTCAGGCACCGGGAGTAACGCGGAGCCGGAGTCAGGCACCGGGAGTAACGCGGAGCCGGAGTCAGGCACCGGGAGTAACGCGGAGCCGGAGTCAGGCACCGGGAGTAACGCGGAGCCGGAGTCAGGCACCGGGAGTAACGCGGAGCCGGAGTCAGGCACCGGGAGTAACGCGGAGCCGGAGTCAGGCACCGGGAGTAACGCGGAGCCGGAGTCAGGCACCGGGAGTAACGCGGAGCCGGAGTCAGGCACCGGGCGTAACGCGGAACCGGAGTCAGGCACCGGGCGTAACGCGGAGCCGGAGTCAGACACCGGGAGTAACGCGGAGCCGGAGTCAGACACCGGGAGTAACGCGGAGCCGGAATCAGACACGGAGAGTAACGCGGATCCGGAAGCAGACACGGAGAGTAACGCGGATCCGGAGACAGACACGGGGAGTAACGCGGAGCCGGAGTCAGGCACCGGGAGTAACGCGGAGCCGGAGTCAGGCACCGGGAGTAACGCGGAGCTGGAGTCAGGCACCGGGAGTAACGCTGAGCCGGAGTCAGGCACCGGGCGTAACGCGGAGCCGGAGTCAGACACCGGGAGTAACGCGGAGCCGGAGTCAGACACGGAGAGTAACGCGGAGCCGGAATCAGACACGGAGAGTAACGCGGTGCCGGAAGCAGACACGGAGAGTAACGCGGATCCGGAGACAGACACGGGGAGTAACGCGGAGCCGGAGTCAGGCACTGGGAGTAACGCGGAGCCGGAGTCAGGCACGGGGAGTAACGCGGAGCCGGAGTCAGGCACGGGGAGTAACGCGGAGCCGGAGTCAGGCACGGGGAGTAACGCGGAGCCGGAGTCAGGCACGGGGAGTAACGCCGTGCCGGAGTCAGACACGGAGAGTAACGCGGAGCCGGAGTCAGACACGGAGAGTAACGCGGAGCCGGAGTCAGGCACGGGGAGAAACGCGGAGCCGGAATCAGGCACGGGGAGTAACGCGGAGCCGGAGTCAGGCACGGAGAGTAATGCGGAGCCGGAGTCAGACACGGAGAGTAACGCGGAGCCGGAGTCAGGCACGGGGAGAAACGCGGAGCCGGAATCAGGCACGGGGAGTAACGCGGAGCCGGAGTCAGGCACGGAGAGTAATGCGGAGCCGGAGTCAGGCACGGAGAGTAACGCGGAGCCGGAGTCAGGCACTGGGGGTAACGTGGAGCCGGAGTTAGACATGTGGACGAGCACAGACCCGGAGTTGCATGTTTGGGTGCAAGTAACCCAGGAGCTGAGAGACATTCTAAAGATGCTTGCGTAAGTTACGCTCACACTTGCAGACGTGCTGTTGCTGTGTTAACAGGGGCACACTCACCCCGCTGGAGTCCCGTGGGTTTGTGAACATACTGTCAAACACATGGTCCATGTTGGCCATTTTCATTGCAGCTCTGAAAGGTAAGTAATGGCGAGACTTAGAGAGCAAGGTGCAACACTCAAACTATTCCCCTCTGTCACGTGACCACGATCCCCAGACCCGAGGCTCTTCCATCGACCCCAGTGCTCCGCTCACTGGGGCTCCAACCCCTGAACCCCCACAGCGATCCACACTCTTGGAAATCTTGCCCCTGTCTCTGGTCCTGCCCCAGTACCCAGGGCCTTGGCCATTCACCCACCCAGAGCATGCCCTCCTTCACCTGGACCACTCTTCCAGCCTGCTCCCCCTCCCACAGGAAACTGTCCCTCCTCTGCATTCCCCCCTCCTCTGCATTCGCAGCACGGTACCTGTTGAGGAAGAAGACACCTCGGATAGTTTCGTAGGGGTTTGATCGAGTCCGAGCACGCCTCATCTCCTCACCTTCCAGTTCATCAAACACACTCTGAAAATAAGGAGGACAGAACCATGACGTGGAGTAAGGGCGCACGGACAGCGACACCAGAGCCGCATGTGATAGACAGAGTTAAGCGATCCCATAACCAACGGATCAGATCTAAGCTCTGCAGTCCTGCCACATCCAGCTGTGAATGGTGGTGGACAATTAAACAACTAACTGGAGGAGGTGGCTCCACAAATATCCCCGTCCTCAATGATGGGGGAGCCCAGCACATCAGTGTGAAAGATGAGGCTGAAGCATTTGCAACAATCTTCAGCCAGAAGTGCCGAGTTGATGATCCATCTCGGCCTCCTCCTGAAGTCCCCAGCATCACAAAATCACAGAATTGTTACAGTGCAGAAGGAGGTCATTCAGCCCATCGTGTCTGCACTGGCTCTCTGAAAGAGCAATTCCCTCAGTTCCATTCCCCCACCTTCTCTCCATAACCCTGCACATTCTTCCTTTTCATATAACTGTCTAATTCCCATTTGAATGCTTCAATTAAACCTGCCTCCACCACATTCTCAGGCATTAACCACCCGCTGTGTGAAAAGGTTTTTCCTCATGTCACTTTTGCTTCTTTTACCAAATACTTTAAATCTGTGCCCTCTCGTTCTCGATCCTTTTCCGAGTGGGAACAGTTACTCTCTCTATCTACTCTGTCCAGACCCCTCATGATTTTGAATACCTCTATCAAATCACCTCTCAGCCTTCTCTTCTCCAAGGAAAACAGTCCTAACTGCCCTGATCTATCTTCATAACTGAAATTCCTCATCCCTAGAACCATTCGAATGAATCTTTTCTGTACTCTCTCCAATGCCCTCACATTTTTCCTCAAGTGCGGTGCCCAGAACTGGATGCAATACTCCAGCTGAGGCCGAACTAGTGTCTTATACAAGTTCAACATAACTTCCTTTCTCTTGTACTCTATGCCCCTATTTATAAAGCCCAGGATACTGTGTGCTTTATTAACTGCTCTCTCAACCTGTCCTGTCACCTTCAAAGACTAATACACATATACACCCGGGTCCCTCTGCTCCTGCACCCCCTTTAGAATTGTACTCTTTATTCTATATTGTCTTTCCATGTTCTTCATGTCAAAATGAATCACTTCACATTTCTCTGCATTGAACTTCATCTGCCACCTGTCTGCCCATTCCACCAACTCGTCTATGTTCTTTTGAACTTCTGCACTATCCTCCTCACAGTTCACAATGGCCAGCATGGACACAATGGGCTGAAAGGCCTGTTTCTGTGCTGTATAACTCCATGACTGCTTCCAAGTTTTGTATCATCTGCAAACTTTGAAATTGTGCCCTGTACACCAAGGTCTAGACCATTAATATATATCAGGAAAAACAAGGATCCCAACACTGATCCCTGGGGAAACTCCACTACAAACCTTCCTCCAGCCTGAAAAACATCCATTAACCACTACTCTCTGTCTCCTGTCACTCAGCCAATTCCGTATCCATGTTGCTACTGTCCCTTTTATTGCATGAACTACAAGTTTGCTCACAAGTCTGTTGTGTGACACTGTATCAAATGCCTTTTAAAATCCATGTGCACCACATCAACAGCATTTCCCTCATCAACCCTCTCGGTTACCTCCTCAAAAAACTCCAAGTTAGTTAAACATGATTTTCCCTCAAGAAATCCATGCTGGCTTTCCTGAATTAACCCGCATTTGTCCATGTGACTGTTAATTTTACCCCGAATTTTTATTTTTTGTTTTAGAAGTTTTCCCACCACTGAAGTTAAACTGACTGCCTCTAGTTGCTGGGCTTATCTTTACACCCTTTTTTGAACAAGGGTGTAACGTTTGCAATTCTCCAGTTCTCTGGCACCAACCGAGTGTAAGTAAGACTGAAAAATTATGACCAGTGCCTCTGCAATTTCCACCCTCACTTCCCTCAGTATCCTTGGATGCATCTCATCCGGCCTTGGTGTTTTATCCACTTCAAACAATTCAATTCACTCCACTCCACATGATATCAAGAAATGACTGAAGGCACTGGATACTGCAAAGGCTATGGGTCCTGACAATATTCCAGTAATAGTACTGAAGACCTGTGCTCCAGAACTTGCCACGCCCTTAGCCAAGCTGTTCCAGTACAGCTACAACACTGGCATCTACCCTGCAATGTGGAAAATTACCCAGGTATGTCCTGCACACAAAAAGCAGGACAAGTCCAACCCGGCCAATTACCGCCCCATCAGCCTACTCTCAATCATCAGTAAAGTGATGGAAGGTGTCATCAACAGTGCCATCAAGCAGCACTTGATTAGTAATAACCTGCTCAGTGATGCTCAGTTTGGGTTCCACCAGGGCCACTCAGCTCCTGAGCTCATTACAGCCTTGGTTCAAACATGGACAAAAGAGCTGAACTCCAGAGGTGAGGTGAGAGTGACTGCCCTTGACATCAAGGCAGAAATTGACCGAGTATGGCATCAAGGAGCCCTAGCAAAACTGAGGTCAATGGGAATCGGGGAAAACTCACCGCTGGTTGGAGTCATACCTAGTGCAAACGAAGATGGTTGTGGTTGTTGGAGGTCAATCATCTGAGCTCCAGGACATCACTGCAGGAGTTCCTCAGGGTAGTGTCCTAGGCCCAACCATCTTCAGCTGCTTCATCAATAACCTTCCTTCAATCATAAGGTCAGAAGTGGGGATGTTCGCTGATGATTGCACAATGTTCAGCACCATTCACGACTCCTCAGAGACTGAAGCAGTCCGTGTAGAAATGCAGCAAGACCTGGACAATATCCAGGCTTGGGCTGATAAGTGGCAAGTAACATTCACGCCACACAAGTGCCAGGCAATGACCACCTCCAACAAGAGAGAATCAAACCATCTCCCCTTGACATTCAACGGCATTACCATCGCTGAATCCCCCACTATCAACATCCTGGGGGTTACCATTGACCAGAAACTGAACTGGAGTAGCCATATAAATACCATGGCTACAAGAGCAGGTCAGAGGCTAGGAATCCTGAGGCGAGTAACTCACCTCCTGACTCCCCAAAGCCTGTCCACCATCTACAAGACACAAGTCAGGAGTGTGATGGAATACTCTCCACTTGCCTGGATGGGTGGAGCTCCAACAACACTCAAGAAGCTCAACACGATCCAGGACAAAGCAGCCCGCTTGATTGGCACCCCATCTACAAACATTCACTCCCTTCACCACCGACACACAGTGACAGCAGTGTGTACCATATACAAGATGCACTGCAGCAACTTGCCGAGGCTGCTTCAAAAGTACCTTCCAAACCCGTGACCTCTACCTCATGGAAGGACAAGGGCAGCAGACACATGGGAAGACGATCATCTGCAAGTTCCCCTGCAAGCCTCGTAATTGCTGACTTGGAACTATATCACCATTCCTTGACTGTCGCTGGGTGAAAATCCTAGAACTCGCCCGAACAGCTCTATAAGAGTACCGGCACCACATGGACTGCTGTGATTCAAGAAGGCAGCTCACCACACCTTCTCAAGGGCAATTCGGGATGGGCAACAAATGCTGGCCTTGCCAGTGATGCACACATCCCAGGAGTGCTGCTTGAGTGCACAGAAAGTGAAGTTGGGAGTTTGGTGAGCGAGGGAGTTCAGTGAAAACGGGAACTATAAATTAATTAAGAAAAATAAATTTAATTTAATTAACACAAGAAGGAAGTATAAAGAGCAGGCCTGTGAGGGAGATAATCAACAGTGATCTAAGGAAAATCAAGTGTGACATCAGTGGGAATCAGGTAAGTGGTTGATTGGTGAGTAGTTTTTTTTAAAAACTTTTGTTAACTTGTGGTATTCATTAGCAGCAGAGTTTATTAGTATCAAGGTTTACTTGTAGTAGCAGTGTTTATAATTTGATAGAGGAATGGCAGGGCTGCTCCAACCTTGAGAGTGCACATCTTGTGCTATGTGGGAACTCCAGGACAATTCTCAGGACCCAGATAACCACACGTGCAGGAGGTGACGTCGGCTGCAGCAGTTTAAGCTCCAGGTTTTGGAATTAAGCGGCAGCTGGCGACACTGCGGTGCATTCATGAGGATGAGAGCTACGTAGATAGCACGTTTATAGATGTGGTCACCACACAGCTTAACAGTATGCAGGGAGAGAGGGAATGGGTGACCAGCAGACAATCAAAAATAATCAGGCAGGTAATGCAGGAAACCCCTGAGTGCATCTCACTCTCCAACAGGTATTATGACGAGAGTGATGCTTCACCTGGTGAGTGCAACCAGAGCCAAGGCCAGGGCATCATAGGTGGCTCAGCTACACAGGGGGGGCACAAGGAAGACTGGCAGAGCAGTAGCGATATGTGATTCAATTGTTAGGGGAATAGACAGGCGTTTCTGCGGCCACAGATGTGAATCCAGGATGGTGTGTTGCCTCCCTGGTGTCAGGATCAAGAATGTCACTGAACGACTGCAGAGCATCCTGAGGGGAGAGGGGAACACAGACTGCTGCAGTTCAAGAAGGCAGTTCACCGCCAGTAGTCGTGGACATAGGTAGAAAGAGGGATGCGGTCCAGTAGTCAGAATTTAAATAACTACGTAGAAAATTAGCAAGCAGGATGTCAAAAGTAGCAATCTCCGGATTACTCCCAGTGCCACGTGCAAGTGAGAACAGAAAAAGAAGAAGAAGACAGATGAATGTGTGGCTGGAAAGATAGTGCATTAGGGAGGGCTTCAGATTCCTGGGACATTGGGACCGGCTCTGGGGAAGATGGGACCTGTGCAGTCCAGACAGGTTGCACCTGAACAGGGCCGGGACTGAGTTCCTTGTGGGACATTTTGCTCGTGCTGTTGGGGAGGATTTAAACCAGTTTGGCAGGGGGATGGGGAGCTGAGGGTAGACTCAGCTGGGACAAAATCAGAAATGAAAATGGAAGGCAGAAAATTTATGGATAAGTCTGGAAGACAGAGGAAACAAAAGTGGTATTTTGGTGGTAGTGATCATAATTCAGTCAGTTTTAACATAATTATGGAAAAGGGCAGAAACAGAACAGGAGTTAGAGTTCTCAATTGGGGCAAGGCCAATTTTACTAAACTGAGGCATGACTTAGTGAAAGTGGACTGGAAACAGCTACTTGAAGGGAAATCAGTGTCAGAGCAGTGGGAGGCAAAGGGGAGATTTAAGTGGTTCAGTGTCACGGGACTGTTTTTCTGTTTCAAACAATGTGTTGTTAAGATTCTGTTTAAAATCCGTGTGCCTTTAAGACCGAACACAGCTTGCCAGCAGCTGCACCTGCTCCCCAGACAACAGCAAGAGACATGTTGTGTATTGTAACTTTTAAATGTGTGTATAAACCTGCTTCAACCGGTCTGAACTAGAGAGAGACACCAGCGAAGTGTGCTTCGCTTGAAGGAAGAGAATTCTCTCAGCAGAAATTCTACAATGAGCCACAGGCTGTGTTAATTTCCTAAGAAGAAAACAACCTTTTGAAGAGGTATTGCTGGAGGCAGCAAAAAATTACTTTTCTTTACTTCCAATCTAAGAGTCTTTGCTTCAAGACTGACTCTCTTTTGACTGATAGTGTTTTCTGGAATTCGCAGTAAGGTTCCAACTGAAATCTACCAATTTTAAATTCCAAATCATCGACCTATTGCTATACGCCATGTTAATGGAACTGTGCGACACCTGCTGCAGTCAAATGTCCATCTGGTCAGATGGGCAGAAAATTGGCAAATGGAATTCAACCCAGAGAAGTGCGAAGTGATGCATTTGTGGAGGTCAAACAAGGCAAACGAATACACGATTAATGAGAAAATACTGAGAAGTGTAGAGGAAGTGAATGTTCACAGATCCCTGAAGGTAGCAGGACTAGCTGACAAGATGGTTAAGAAACATCGAAAATAGGAGCAGCAGTAGGCCATTCGGCCCTTCGAGCCTGCACCGGGATTCAATACGATCAAGGCTGATCGTCCAAACCCAGTACCCTGTTCCCGCTTTCTCCCCGTATCCCTTGATTCCTTTAGCCCTAAGAACTATATCTAACTCTTTCTTGAAAATATTTAATGATTTGGCCTCAACTTCTTTCCCTGGTAGAGAATTCCAGAGTTGAATCACTCTCTGGATGAAGAAATCCCTCCTCATCTCAGTCCTAAATGGTTTACCCCTTATCCTTAGACTGTGACCCCTGGTTCCCGCCATCGGGAACATCCTTCCTGCATCTAGTCTATCCAGTCCTGTTAGAATTTTGTAGGTTTCAATGAGATCCCCTCTCATTCTTCTAAACTCCAGCGAATACAAGCCGAATCAAACCAATCATTTTTTCATACGTCAGTCCTGCCATCCCAGGAATCAGTCTGGTAAACCTTGGCTGCACTCCCTCCATAGCAAGAACATCCTTCCTCAGAGAAGGAGACCAAAACTGCACACAGTATTCCAGATGTGGTCTCACCAAGGCCTTGTACAATTACAGCAAGACAAAGGACAAAGAACAAAGCACAGCACAGGAACAGGCCATTCGGCCCTCCAAGCCTGCGCCAATCTTGATGCCTTCCTAAACTAAAACCTTCTGCACTTCCGGGGTCTGTATCCCTCTATTCCCATCCTATTCATATATTTGTCAAGAAGCCTCTTAAACGTCTCTATGGTACCTGCTTCCACCACCTCCCCCGGCAACAAGTTCCAGGCACTCACCACCCTCTGTGTAAAGAACTTGCCTCGCACATCCCCTCTAAACTTTGCCCCTCTCACCTTAAACCTATGTCCCCTAGTAACTGACTCTTCCACCCTGGGAAAAAGCTTCTGACTATCCACTCTGTCCATGCCGCTTATAACTTTGTAAACCTCTATCATGTCGCCCCTCCACCTCCGTCGTTCCAGTGAAAACAATCCGAGTTTATCCAACCTCTCCTCATAGCTGATGCCCTCCAGACCAGGCAACATCCTGGTAAACCTCTTCTGGACCCTCTCCAAAGCCTCCACGTCCTTCTGGTAGAGTGGCGACCAGAATTGCACGCAATATTCTGGCCTAACTAAAGTTCTGTACAGCTGCAGCATGACTTGACTATTTTTATACTCTATGCCCTGACCGATGAAGGCAAGCATGCCGTAGGCCTTCTTGACTACCTTATCCACCTGCGTTGCCACTTTCAGTGATCTGTGGACCTGTACTCCCAGATCTCTCTCTCCTAAGGGTTCTGCCATTTACTGTATACTTCCCACCTGCATTAGACCTTCCAAAATGCATTCCCTCACATTTGTCCGAATTAAACTCCATCTGCCATTTCTCTGCCCAAGTCTCCAACCGATCTATATCCTGCTGTATCCTCTGACAATCCTCATCACTGTCCACAACTCCACCAACCTTTGTGTCGTCCGCAAACTTACCAATCAGACCAGCTACATTTTCCTCCAAATCATTTATATATACTACAAACAGCAAAGGTCCCTGCATTGATCCCTGCGGAACACCACTAGTCACATCCCTCCATTCAGAAAAGCACCCTTCCACTGCAACCCTCTGTCTTCCATGACTGAGCCAGTTCTGTATCCATCTTGCCAGCTCACCTCTGATCCCATGTGACTGCACCTTTTGTATCAGTCTGCTTTGAGGGACCTTGTCAAAGGCTTTACTGAAGTCCAGATAGATAACATCCACTGCCCTTCCTTTGTAAATCTGAGTTCTTTTTGCCTTCAGTCTGGTTCAGTAAATATACCGAGTCGGATGTGTAGGTAAAATCAATTACTTTATTTGCGTATTTAGCCGGCTGACTTACTCTAATGCAACGACACTGACTCCACCTAGAGTCTGTCTGGTCCACTAGAGTAAGTGAAGTTTGTGATACAGGTACTACTGTTTATACATTAAGATTCATGCTACACCCCCTTGTTTAACCAATCAGTGCGATACAATTCGACTTCACCCACGTGGTGACATGCAGTACATCTGTTACTGAGGTGACAATACACTCCATTTTCAATACATACTTGTTACTAATAAAATATTGTTTTGTACCAGCAGGATAAAAGAAAGCGGACAAGCAAGCTAATTAGCAAGAGCATAGGAATCATCAATAACCATTCTGGTCTCACTCCCTACATGGATCATGAGTTCTGTCTCTACCTTGTGACAAGTAATTGCGGAGCATCCTGCTATCTCTATTAGGTTTACATTCCTGAGTGTTTCGTGCAGTCTGCAGCTACATCAAGTAGTGGCAGTTCACGAAGATAAGAGGGGCCTAGCACTCCTTCTCACTCACACAGGGATGGACATCATTTGATTCACAGAGTCCATTTGTTCCAAACCACAGGGAGTCACACAATCAGGCCATAAAGAACAGATATCTTTGCAATTACCAGTGTCGGCTAGTCTTTACAGTCTCACACCCTCTGCCTTTACTTTTAACTATTTCATTGTGGTTTCTGCCGCTGAAAATCAAAGCTCAGCAGAGCTACTATTCCTAACTTGGCTATATTTAGTGCCATGCCTTTCTGCTCACTTCCACACCTTCATCAATCATCTTTGTGAGACACGACCTCCCCTTCACAAAACCATGCTGCCTCTCGCTAATAAGTCCATTTGTTTCCAAATGGGAGTAAATCCTATCCCGAAGAATCCTCTCTAATAGTTTCCCTACCACTGACGTAAGGCTCACCAGCCTATAATTTCCTGGATTATCCTTGCTACCCTTCTTAAACAAAGGAACAACATTGGCTATTCTCCAGTCCTCTCGGACCTCACCTGTAGCCCATGAGGATGCAAAGATTTCTGTCAAGGCCCCAGCAATTTCTTCCCTTGCCTCCCTCAGTATTCTGGGGTAGATCCCATCAGGCCCTGGGGACTTATCTACCTTAATGCTTTGCAAGACACCCAACACCTCCTCCTTTTTGATAATGAAATGACTGAGACTATCTACACTCCCTTCCCTAGGCTCATCATCCACCAAGTCCTTCTCTTTGGTGAATACTAATGCAAAGTACTCATTTAGTACCTCGCCCATTTCCTCTGGCTCCACACATCGATTCCCTCCTCTGTCCTTGAGTGGGCCAACGCTTTCCCCAGTTACCCTCTTGCTCTTTATATATGTATAAATAGCCTTGGGATTTTCCTTAATCCTGTTTGCCAATGACCTTTCATGACCCCATTTAGCCCTCCTGATTCCTTGCTTAAGTTCCTTCCTACTGTCTTTACATTCCTCAAGGGATTCGTCTGTTCCTAGTCTTCCAGCCCTTACGAATGCTTCCTTTTTCTTTTTGACTAGGCTCACAATATCCCGCGTTATCCAAGGTTCCCGAAACTTGCCAAACATATCCTTCTTCCTCACAGGAACATGCTGGCCCTGGATTCTAATCAACTGACGTTTGAAAGACTCCCACATGTCAGATGTTGATTTAACCTCAAACAGCCGCCCCCAATCTAAATTCTTCAGTTCCTGCCTAATATTGTTATAATTAGCCTTCCCCCAATTTAGCACCTTCACCCGAGGACTACTCTTATCCTTATCCACAAGTACCTTAAAACTTATGGAATTATGGTCACTGTTCCCGAAATGCTCCCCTACTGAAACTTCGACTACCTGGCCGGGCTCATTCCCCAATACCAGGTCCAGTACGGCCCCTTCCTTAGTTGGACTATCTAAATATTGTTTCAGGAAGCCCTCCTGGATGCTCCTTACAAATTCTGCCCCATCCAAGCCCCTAGCACTAAGTGAGTCCCAGTCAATATTGGGGAAGTTAAAATCACCCACCACTACAACCCTGTTACCTTTACATCTTTCCAAAATCTGTCCACATATCTGCTCCTCTACCTCCCGCTGGCTGTTGGGAGGCCTGCAGTAAACCCCCAACATCGTGACTGCACCCTCCCTATTTCTGAGCTCCACCCATATTGCCTCGCTGCATGACCCCTCCGAGGTGTCCTCCCGCAGTACAGCTGTGATATTCTCCTTAACAAGTAATGCAACTCCCCCACCCCTTTTACATCCCCCTCCATCCCGCCTGAAGCTTCTAAATCCTTGAACATTTAGCTGCCAATCCTGTCCTTCCCTCAACCAAGTCTCTGTAATAGCAACAACATCATATTTCCAAGTACTAATCCAAGCTCTAAGTTCATCTGCCTTACCTGTTATACTTCTCACATTGAAACAAATGCACTTCAGACCACCAGTCCCACTGTGCTCCGCAACATCTCCCTGCCTGCTCTTCCTCTTAGTCTTACTGGCCTTATTTACTAGTTCCCCTTCATTTATTTCACTTGCTGTCCTACTGCTCTGGTTCCCACCCCCCTGCCACACTAGTTTAAACCCTCCCGAGTTACGCTAGCAAACCTCGCAGCCAGGATATTTGTGCCCCTCCAGTTTAGATGCAACCCGTCCTTCTTGTACAGGTCCCATCTGTCCCTGAAGAGAGCCCAATGGTCCAGATATCTGAAACCCTCCCTCCTACACCAGCTGTTCAGCCACGTGTTTAGCTGCACTATCTTCCTATTTCTAGCCTCACTGGCACGTGGCACAGGGAGTAATCCCGAGATTACAACCCGAGAGGTCCTGTTTTTTTAACTTTCTATCCAACTTCCTAAACTCCCCCTGCAGGACCTCATCACTCTTCCTGCCTATGTCGTTGGTACCGATGTGTACCACAACCTCTGGCTGTTCACCCTCCCCCTTCAGAATGCCTCCTGTCCGTTCAGAGACATCCTTGACCCTGGCATCAGGGAGGCAACATACCATCCGTTCAGAGACATCCTTGCTTCTGTACTCGAATCCTCTCGCTATGAAGTCCAACATACCATTTGCCTTCTTAATTCCTGCTGCACCTGCATGCTTACTTTAAGCGACTGGTGCACAAGGACACCCAGGTCTTGCTGAAACTCCCCCTTTCCCAATCTATCGCCATTCAGATAATAATCTGCCTTTCTGTTTTTGCCACCAAAGTGGATAACCTCACATTTATCCACATTATACTGCATCTGCCATGTATTTGCCCACTCACTCAACCTGTCCAAATCACACTGGAGCTTCTCTGCATTCTCCTCACAGCTCCCACTCCCACCCAGCTTTGTGTCGTCTGCAAACCTGGATATATTACATTTAATTCCCTCATCTATATCATTAATGATATCATCAGAAGCATATGGAATCCCTTCCTTTATTAGCCAAGGTATAGAATATAACTTGACTGAATTTTTCAAGGTGGTGACTAGATGTGTAGATGAGGGTAAAGCAGTTGATGTAGTCTACATGGACTTCAGTAAGGCTGTTGATAAGGTCCCGCATGGGAAATTGGTTAAGAAGGTAAGAGCCCATGGGATCCAGGGCAATTTGGCAAATTGGATCCAAAATTGGTTTAGTGGCAGGAGGCAGAGGGTGATGGTTGAGGGTTGTTTTTTGCGAGTGGAAACCTGTGACCAGTGGTGTACCGCAGGGATCGGTGCTGGGACCCTTGCTGTTTGTAGTGTATATTAATGATTTAGATGCGAATATAGGAGGCATGATCAGTAAGTTCGCAGATGACATGAAAATTGGTGGTGTCGTAAATAGTGAGGAGGAAATCCTTCGATTACAGGATGATATAGATGGGCTGGAGAATAGTCGATGTTGTTCCTTTGTTTAAGAAGGGTGGCAAGGATAATCCAGAAAATTATAGGCCGGTGAGCCTTACGTCAGTGGTAGGGAAACTATTAGAGAGGATTCTTCGGGACAGGATTTACTCCCATTTGGAAACAAATGGACTTATTAGCGAGAGGCAGCATGGTTTTGTGAAGGGAAGGTCGTGTCTTACTAAGTTGATTGAGTTTTTTGAGGAAGTGACAAAGATGATTGATGAAGGAAGGGCAGTGGATGTTATCTATATGGACTTCAGTAAATCCTTTGACAAGGTCCCGCATGGCAGACTGGTGCAAAAGGTGAAGTCACACAGGATCAGAGGTGAGCTGGCAAGATGGATACAGAACTGGCTCGGTCACAGAAGACAGAGGGTAACAGTGGATGGGTGTTTTTCTGAATGGAGGGATGTGACTAGTGGTGTTCCGCAGGGATCAGTGCTGGGACCTTTGCTCTTTGTATTATATATAAATGATTTGGAGGAAAATGTAGCTGGTCTGATTAGTAAGTTTGCGGACGACATAAAGGTTGGTGGAGTTGCGGATAGTGATGAGGATTATCAGATGATACAGCAGGATATAGATCGGTTGGAGACTTGGGTGGAGAAATGGCAGATGGAGTTTAATCCGGACAAATGTGAGGTAATGCATTTTGGAAGGTCTAATGCAGGTGGGAAGTATACAGTAAATGGCAGAACCCTTAGGAGTATTGACAGGCAGAGAGATCTGGGCGTACAGGTCCACAGGTCACTAAAAGTGGCAACGCAGGTGGATAAGGTAGTCAAGAAGGCATACGGCATACTTGCCTTCATCGGTCGGGGCATAGAGTATAAAAATTGGCACGTCATGTTGCAGCTGTCCAGAACTTTAGTTAGGCCACACTTAGAATATTGCATGCAATTCTGGTCACCACACTACCAGAAGGACGTGGAGGCTTTGGAGAGGGTACAGAGGAGGTTTACCAGGATGTTGCCTGGTCTGGAGGACATTAGCTATGAGGAGAGGTTGGATAAACTCGGATTGTTTTCACTGGAACGACGAAGGTGGAGGGGCGACATGATAGAGGTTTACAAAGTTAGGAGCGGCATGGACAGAGTGGAAAGTCAGAAGCTTTTTCCCAGGGTGGAAGAGTCAGTTACTAGGGGACATAGGTTTAAGGTGAGAGGGGCAAAGTTTAGAGGGGATGTGCAAGGCAAGTTTTTTTACACAGAGGGTGGTGAGTGCCTGGAATTTGCTACCAGGGGAGGTGGTGGAAGCAGGTACGATAGCGACGTTTAAGAGACATCTTGACAAATACATGAATAGGATGGGAATAGAGGGATACGGTCCCCGGAAGTGCAGAAGGTTTTAGTTTAGGCAGGCATCAAGATCGGCGCAGGCTTGGAGGGCCGAATGGCCTGTTCCTGTGCCGTACTGTTCTTTGTTCTTTTGTTAAGATGGGCAGAGCAGGGCAAATGGAATTTAATCCTGAGTAGTGTGAGGTGATGCATTTTGGGAGGACTAACAAGATAAGGGAATATACAATGGATGGTAGGACCCTAGGAAGTACAGAGGGTCAGAGGGACCTTGGTGTACTTGTCCATAGATCACTGAAGGCAGCAGCACAGGTAGATAAGGTGGTTAGGAAGGCATATGGGATACTTGCCTTTATTAACCGAGGCATAGAATATAAGAGCAGGGAGGTTATGATGGAGCTGTATAAAACACTAGTTAGGCCACAGCTGGAGTACTGTGTACAGTTCTGGGCACCACATTATAGGAAGGATGTGATTACACTGGAGAGGGTGCAGAGGAGATTCACCAGGATGTTGCCTGGGCTGGAGCATTTCAGCTATGAGGAAAGATTGGATAGGCTGGGGTTGTTCTCCTTGAAACAATGAAGGCTGAGGGGAGATCTGATTGAAATGTACAAAATTGTGAGGGGCCTGGATAGAGTGGAGGTGAAGGGTCAATTCACCTTAGCAGAGAGGTCAGTGACAAGGGGGCATGGATTTAAAGTGATTGATAGAAAAATTAGAGGGAGATGAGGAAAAACCTTTTCACCCAGAGGGTGGTGATGGTCTGGAACTCACTGCCTGAAAGGGTATTTGAGGCAGAAACCCTCAACTCATTCAGGAGTCTGGATATGAACCTCAAGTGCTGTAATCTGCAGGGCTACGGACCAAATGCTGGAAGGTGGGATGAGAATAGTGATTGATCTTCGGCCGGCACAGACATGATGGGCCAAGAGGCCTCATTCTGCTCCTTAAACTTTCTATGATTCTATGAAAAGAAAATCACAGTCACACCTGGCCCTGAGCGATGGCCACCCTGCAAGATACCCACAAGCCCCGCTGACCACAGATCTCCCAGTCCTGACCCATCCACAGAAGTGACCCGTCCGCCCCGGTGCCCTCCACACAGACCCGTCCGCCCCGCCTCCACACTGACCCGTCCGCCCCCGTGCCCTCCACACAGACCCGTCCGCCCCGGTGCCCTCCACACTGACCCGTCCGCCCCGGTGCCCTCCACACAGACGCGTCCGCCCCGCCTCCACACAGACCCGTCCGCCCCGGTGCCCTCCACACTGACCCGTCCGCCCCGGTGCCCTCCACACTGACCCGTCCGCCCCGGTGCCCTCCACACTGACCCGTCCGCCTCGGTGCCCTCCCACACTGACCCGTCCGCCCCGGTGCCCTCCACACTGACCCGTCCGCCCCGGTGCCCTCCACACTGACCCGTCCGCCCCGGTGCCCTCCACACTGACCCGTCCGTCCCGGTGCCCTCCACACTGACCCGTCCGCCCCCGTGCCCTCCACACTGACCCTTCCGCCCCCGTGCCCTCCACACTGACCCGTCCGCCCCCGTGCCCTCCACACTGACCCGTCCGCCCGGTGCCCTCCACACTGACCCGTCCGCCCCGGTGCCCTCCACACTGACCCGTCCGTCCCGGTGCCCTCCACACTGACCCGTCCGCCCCCGTGCCCTCCACACTGACCCGTCCGCCCCGGTGCCCTCCACACTGACCCGTCCGCCCGGTGCCCTCCACACTGACTAGTCCGCCCGGTGCCCTCCACACTGACCCGTCCGTCCGGTGCCCTCCACACTGACCCGTCCGCCCCGGTGCCCTCCACACAGACCCGTCCGCCCCGCCTCCACACTGACCCGTCCGTCCGGTGCCCTCCACACTGACCCGTCCGCCCGGTGCCCTCCACACTGACCTGATGAGAATTTACTGACCTTACATCGCAGGACGCTGCTCAAAAGCTTTTGATCACAGAATTCAATCTCATCCTCGATCTCCATTTTCCGCTGTTGATGGGGT